>NC_086318.1:141123668-141423668 GCF_036172605.1 Pelobates fuscus
GTATTCTAGTTTGCTCTATTTGGTTTTGACTCGGCTTGTTGTACTACCCTGCTTCTCTGTTATCCCTTGACCCGGCTTGTCTCTCGCTTATCTGTCTTCTCGTTCCCTCGACCTCGGCTTGTCTCTGACTATTCTCTATCACTCTCGGTACGTTAGTCCGGCCATTCTAAGGCCCGGTATACGTACCTTTCCACTCTTTGTACCCTGCGTGTTGGATCCCTGTCCCGATCCTGACAGTAGGTCATTGTTCATTCCCCCATCTCCGACGAGTCCCCGGTTATCTGGACAGTCGCTGCAGCTACCGTCGGGTACCCTGCGATATTCGGGGACGAATGGGTCTATGACAGTTGGCCACCCGAAACAGCTACCCTAGAAAACTTTGACAAAACCTCAGCAATGTGCGAGATCTTCCCAATAGTGGCAGCAGCACATATTTGGGGAGAAAATTGGAGAGGTAAAGCAGTTAGGTGTTTTTCTAACAACATAGCAGCTTGTAACATAATTAACAAAGGCCGCTCTCAATCCCTGTCAATTATGAATCTAGTAAAGAAAATTTACATGGTTGGCAGCAAATTGGCAGTTCTACATTTGTTGTATTCATGTTGCAGGCATTTTCAATAACGCAGCTGATGCTTTGTCACGTTTTTACAGGAATTTTTCAGACTGCACCCTACAGCGAACAAGCAACCCAAAGAACCTTCTCAATTCAAAGACCTAATCATGCATTAAACCGGTTATTAGCTCACAGTAGAATTCTCGCACAGGCAGGGTTGTCAGTAAACACTAAAAAAGCGCACGGCAGGGCATTTGACATGTTCAAGAAATTTGTTCGTAATTTAAACATAACAAATCATTTTTCTGTAGAAACCATGGTTGCATTTACAACTTTTTGCCACTTTTCGTTAAAACTAACCTACAATACCATCAAACTATACTTGACGGGGACACAACATTTCATGCTAACTCTTTATCCAAACAAGATTCCTTTCTTATCCACATACCCCATAAAAAAACATGCTAAAAGGTATCCAGAGACTAAAAGTCCAAAGATCCCTCAAGAGACTCCCCATAGATAGCAACATCTTTAAAGAAATCTCGAAGTTATTAGATAAAAGTCCTTTTGAACATACCACTAACCTGGTAACTAAATCAGCGGCTTATTTGGCCTTTTTCGGGTTTTTAAGACCCAAAGAAGTTTCGGTAGAGAAAATATCTGACATTAACATTTGCCTTAAACAAAAAAAAACTTAACCACAGTAAACGATCGTTACGTTCTCTCGAACCCCCACACAAAAACAAACCAAGCAGGCCCCCCAGTGGAGATTAAGTATTTCCCTCCCGGTTCCAAATGGTGCCCAGTTCAAGTGCTAGATAATTTGATTAAAAATCAGTATATTAGAAATCCAGAACTGCCTCTGTCCCTACAAGGAAAGCCCCTTACCACTAAACAGTTCATGCTATACATACGTTCTATTTTACTCAGACTTGGCCTCAATCCAGATTCCTTCTCAGGACACTCATTCCGTATTGGGGCTGCCACTGCAGCCTGAAGTAGTCAGGTTCTGACAAATATCATAAAGAAAATTGGTCGCTGGAAATCTTCTGCATACAACCGGTACATTCCAAACCCAGAGAAAGAAATCAGACTCGCTTTCTATAATATGTCTAAATAATGTTGTTGTTGTAATAAATAAACATGTTTGCATACTTTTTGGCCCTCTTTTTTACAGGCCTAACCTCTCGTCGGTTTCGGCACACCTCAACTGATTCTTGTTTTATCAAAACTACACTCACTTTAAGTATACGCCCCCTTTCATAATCCCGTACACAAATAGAAGGTGTATGTTTGAAGTTGTGGGAGGGATTTAAGGCCTATATAACCCCAGTAAACCCCATGCTTACCTGTCTTCGTCGACTTCGGAAATTCCCCTCCCACCACACCCTCTTTTCATATCAATCTATCCAGGTGGGCCCTTTTTTTTACAGGCCTGACCTCTTGTCGGTTTTGGCACACCTCAACCGACTCTTGTTTTATCAAAACTACACTCACTTTAAGTATACACCCCATTTCATAATCCCGTACACAAATATATATATACACTGCTCAAAAATTAAAGGGAACACAAAAATAACACATCCTAGATCTGAATGAATTAAATATTCTTCTGAAATACTTTGTTCTTTACATAGTTGAATGTGCTGACAAGAAAATCACACAAAAATTAAAAAATGGAAATAAAATTTTTCAGCCCATGGAGGTCTGGATTTTGAGTCACACTCAAAATTAAAGTGGAAAAACACACTGCAGTCTGATCCAACTTTGATGTAATGTCCTTAAAACAAGTCAAAATGAGGCTCAGTAGTGTGTGTGGCCTCCACGTGCCTGTATGACCTCCCTACAATGCCTGTGCATGCTCCTGATGAGGTGGCAGATGGTCTCCTGAGGGATCTCCTCCCAGACCTGGACTAAAGCATCTGCCAACTCCTGGACAGTCTGTGGTGCAACGTGACATTGGTAAATGGAGCGAGACATGATGTCCCAGATGTGCTCAATTGGATTCAGGTGTGGGGAACGGGCAGGCCAGTCCATAGCATCAATGCCTTCATCTTGCAGGAACTGCTGACACTTGAGCTCTAGCATTGTCTTGCATTAGGAGGAACCCAGGGCCAACCGCACCAGCATATGGTCTCACAAGGGGTCTGAGGATCTCAACTCGGTACCTAATGGCAGTAAGGCTACCTCTGGCAAGCTCATGGAGGGCTATGCGGCCCCCCAAATAAATGGCACCCCACAGCATTACTGACCCACTGCCAAACCAGTCATGCTGAAGGATGTTGCAGGCAGCAGAACCTTCTCCTTGGCGTCTTCATACTCTGTCACGTCTGTCATATGTGCTCAGTGTGAACCTGCTTTCATCTGTGAAGAGCACAGGGCGCCAGTGGCGAATTTGCCAATCTTGGTGTTCTCTGGCAAATGCCAAACGACCTGCACGGTGTTGGGCTGTAAGCACAACCCCCACCTGTGGACGTCGGGCCCTCATACCACCCTCATGGAGTCTGTTTCTGACCGTTTGAGCAGACACATGCACATTTGTGGCCTGCTGGAGGTCATTTTGCAGGGCTCTGGCAGTGCTCCTCCTGTTCCTCCTTGCACAAAGGCAGAGGTAGCGGTCCTGCTGCTTGGTTGCTGCCCTCCTACGGCCTCCTCCACATCTCCTGATGTACTGGCCTGTCTCCTGGTAGCACCTCCATGCTCTGGACACTACGCTGACAGACATAGCAAACCTTCTTGCTACAGCTCGCATTGATGTGCCATCCTGGATGAGCTGCACTACCTGAGACACTTGTGTGGGTTGTAGTCTCTGTCTCATGCTACCACTAGAGTGAAATCACTGCCAGCATTCAAAAGTGACCAAAACATCAGTCAGGAAGCATAGGAACTGAGAAGTGGTCTGTGGTCATTGCCTCCACACTCCTTTATTGGGGGTGTCTTGCTAATTGCCTATAATTTCCACCTGTTGTCTATCCCATTTGCACAACAGCATGTGGAATTGATTGTCACTCAGTGTTGCTTCCTAAGTGGACAGTTTGATTTCACAGAAGTGTGATTGACTTGGAGTTACATTGTGTTGTTTAAATGTTCCCTTTATTTTTTTGAGCAGTGTATATATATATATATATATATATATATATATATATATATATATATGTTAAAGTATATTACATTTTTAACAAGTATTCTTCTTTATGGGATCACTCACTAAGAAACTTCTTTCTATTTTCCTCCTCCCTTCTTTTTTGTAACATAGGTGTTAACCCCTCCCATGTTTCTTAATTATTATTAGATTACCTCAATAATTGTTGTTTACTTATTTGAAAGACCAGTGGCAAGATCATGAAACCCTTAAATAGGATAAAATATTTTGAGTGACCACACTGACTTGAAATTGATGCATTAAGAATCACATTTTTTTTGTGCAGAAGGCAAATCTGTGGATTAAACAAAATTGAAGTGGAAGTTATTCCAATTTGGAAACTATTCATCAAAGAGGTAAGCATTCATGTTAACAATTCCATGTGAATAATGAATTAGTATTGCTGTTTACCTCAACCGTGCCCAAAATACCAGAATCTTTAAAAAAAAAATTATGTTTATAATGAAAAAACATGTCAATATCCAAAGGTAGAGTGCACTGAATATTTATATCACATTTAAATCATAACAGTCTCAAAAACATTGTGGAATAAAAAATATAGTTTAGTACCATAACTCACGTGATTATTTGCTACAGTGAAAATTCAAGGTAAATTCAAAATTAATTTCACATTTAAATAAAAAATAGGCAAACTGGAAAAATTCTCTAGTTTGCTTTTATTACGGCAATTCTGGCCAAAAATTTGAAATTCACTTTGAATAGATTTTAGTAAATAACCCTGTTAGTCTTAGACTTTATGAATCTCTACCTGTGCTATCTTAGAGACAAAGTTATCATGTCAAAATGATATAAGTATGTATAGAAAGTGTCATTGTTTATATTGATCACATATTATTATTAGTATTGGTATTTATATATCGCCAACTAATTTTGCAGCTCTTTACAATATTATGAAAGGGGGGGGAGGGATTTACAATTAATGAGACAATTAGACAGTGACACAGGAACAATAGATAGATGAGGGCCCTGCTCATATGAACTTACAGACTAGAGTAGGTTGGGTACAAATACACAACAGAGCAGCAAGGGAGACAGACACCAAAAAAGGTGGAAAAGTAGCAGAACTGGAGGTGAGAGTGGAGTGTGGATCTTTAGGAGAGCAAGAGACAGATATAAATAAGTATAGATAAGTTACTCTGGGAGTCCATAAGCATTTCTGAACAGATGTGTTTGGAGGGACTTCTTAAACAATTGAAGACTAGAGGAGAGTCTGATGGCGGTAGGCACGCTGTTCCAAAGGAAAGGAGCCACCCGCGAGAAGTCCTGCAAGCAGCAGTTAGCAGTAAGGGTGCGAGCAGCGGACAGGAGAAAGTCACCGGCAGAGCGAAGCGACCGAGAAGGGGCATATCTATGAATCAGTGAAGAAATGTAACAGGGGTTAGAGTTGGTTAGATCACTGATCATTCACATCAGGCAATGTTTCTTGTGAAAAGCAAACCCAGAACTGGTGTGTGTTTTTTATAGGGCAGGGAAGCTGTAACCAACACCTCAAATCTCATCTCATTGATTAGACTCCAGTTGGCTGACATCTCACTCCAATTAGCTCTTGGAGATGTCATTAGTCTAGGGGTTCACATACTTTTTCCACCTGCACTGTGAATGTTTACCTGGTGTGTTCAATAAAAACATGACAACATTTCATTCTTTGTGTGTTATTAGTTTAACCCCTTAAAACCGGAGGGCGTACTATTACGCCCTATTCTAAGCGTCTCTAAACGCCGCAGGGCGTAATAGTACGCCCTCCGTTTTTTTTTTTTACTTTCCAGGGAGCCCCCCGCAGCACATCTGTCCTCCTTAAGCCCCTCCGGTCACGTGAGAGTGAGGTCCTTGCGAGGACCTCACAATCACATGGCCGGGTTAGCTGCATGCTGCATTGCCAGCAGGGGGACTAACTGTATATATATATCACTATATATATACCTATATATAAATAAAAATATTTTAAACAAATTTTATATATATATATATGTGTATATATTTATATATATATATATATATATATATATATATATATATATATATACATATATTAATTCTACATATATTTATGTAATATTTTTACATAATTAGGTATCTTAATTAATTACAATTAGCGGGACCTGGCTGACAACCCATGCCGAAAGTATAGGGAATTTAATTTGCTAGCACTATATTTAACCCTATAACTTTCCAAGACACCATAAAACCTGTACATGGGGGGTACTGTTTTACTCGGGAGACTTCGGTGAACACAAATATTAGTGTTTCAAAACAGTAACATGTATTACAACGATGATATCGCCAGTAAAAGTGAAGTTTGCTGAATACAAATATGTGTATTTTTTTACAGTAAAAGCAAACAGTATTATGACATTGACAGTTAAAATGTCATGTAGAACTAAAAAAAAAATTACATTTCTTATTTTTTCTTATTTCTTATTTTTTCATATTAAACTATGTTTCATAGCTAAATATTTGATATTAAATGAAAGCCCTGTTTCCCCTGAATAAAATTATATATAATAAGGGTGGGTGCATTTAATACGAAAGAGGTGAATTACGATTGGACAGACATATAGCGCAAATGCCAGGTTTTGTTTACGTTTTGCTTTGTTCACAACGTGTACATTTGGCTCAGTCCTTAAGGGGTTAAGCAGACTATGATTGTCTATTGTTGTGACTTAGATGATGATCAGATCACATTTTATGACCAATTTGTTCAGAAATCCATATCATTCCAAAGGGTTCACATATTTTTTCTTGCAACTGTAGATACTCACTTCCAGACACACTCTCAGACATGTACATGTTATACAATGCCAGACACATGAACAAATTGTGATTATGTGTCTGTATCAGTAAATGTGTTTGTGTGTCATTGTGTGTCTCTGTGCATCAGTCTGTTTGTGTTTATGTGTATGCATGTATCAGAGCGTGTATATGTCTGTGTGTATCAGAGTGTGTATATGTGTGCACGTTTCCGTGTGTATTAGTGTGTGCAGGCATATGGCAATGGAAATGTGACAATATAAGAGAACTGAGTGCATATGGGATATAATGTATATATGATAGAATTATAGACTATTATTATTATTAAAGTCTTTTTTGTTTACAGCATTGTTTTCTTATATGTAACTGGAATATTTGGTCCTTTTTTTTAAAGTTTTTCTATAAAACCAACATTTTGTTATTTTATTCATTTTAATCAATGACATTTCAACACTATCAATCTGGATATTTCAACCTTTATCTTTATGGAGTATTCTTAGTGACTAAAGGTGACAAGATTCACTCTACCTATAAATACAGACAGACCTACATTACTTGCACTTTTTACTCAGTTGTTATCTCTTCTGTCTGTATCCAACTGCATTTTGGATATTTGTATATCCATCTGTGTATGTCAAGTTGGAATTGACTATATAGTTTTATTTTTGTGAAAATTATTTTAGTAAAATAAGAAATACTTAGACTAAAGGTCAGGCTTGAGCTTAATGATGTAATGAAATAATACATTCAACATATTTCAAGATAAATAAGGACTGTGTAAAACCTCTCAAAGTACTGTGTACGCATGACTTGGATTATGTTAAAATTTTTAGCATCTGGTTTAAATCTCACCCCAAGCATTATCATTTCACACTAGAGAACATTGTTAAAACATTATCTATACTACATTATGAAGTCTGTTCATACCTTTTGGCAGACATTAACATTCATTTTAACCCTAGTATGCAAATACACTCTTATTAATTATTGTATTAGGTTACCATGGTGCCAAAGCTAAATAAAACAACCCTGACCAGGATAGTTAATACCAAAAATGGTAGTATTAAAATGACACTGTCAGTTTGCCTACTTTGCAAAGGTGACATCCATGTTGTTTGTATGGCATCCAGGAAGTGAATCTAAAGGTAGATAATCTGCAGCTCTCTTGAATCCTGAAGCTTTCCTTTTCCGATTCCACCACATTCTTTTTTTTAAAGTCTTACTAAATCATTTACCAGAAGCTGTCTCACACATGCTCTTGAGTACAACACAGAGGTCTAAAGATGATCTTCCTAGAGTGTTTACCTCCATAGTTCAAAGGACATGATGCTTCTTTTCCACAGCTGTCGCTAGTGATGCCTGTGAGAATTGACAAATGTTAATGGTGAATGGCTTTGTCTCAAGATCTCTTAAGAATGCATTGGGATTTGACAATGGCATTCCAACACTGCCAACAGGAATATTTCAACGTTTATCTTTATGGAATATTCTTAGTGACCACTCTCGAGAGCCACTATAACTATTAATACAGACAGGCCTACCTTACTCACAGTTTTTTCTCAGTTGGTTATCTTTTCAAAATTGAGATTTTATTGGGTTTCAAAGGAAAAGCCATGGGCTCTGTATCTGATTACAGTTGTAGATTATTGCACAACGCCATTGCATATTTTCAATGAACTCAGAGGTAGGTATATTATTTAATTTTTACATTATGAAATACCTATCTATTAAGTGTCGAAATCCAATACAGTTTATTGATTGTACTGGGGAAGGAGAGAAGTAAACAGAAGACAGATTAAGGAAATTAGCTGGTGTAGATTAGGGATACATGTGAGTGGTGCAAGCAAAGTCTGGGCACAGCTAAATGCCAAGGTGAAATAGTCATCCCAAGACTGCCAAATATATGTAAACTTGTCTTGTGAGCCATTTCTTCATGATTTTGCATTAGAGAGAGGACCAAACCAGATATCGGTGGTGCTGTTGAGCAAGGATGTCAAACTCCACATGTGGCCCACAATGGATATATTTGCGGCCCACCTGCCCATGGGCCACTTTGTGTTGTGGCTGTGACCAGCCATAAGACAGGAATGATATTTCCTGTCTTATTCTTGTCTACCCTCCCACAGCTGAGCTCATTCTCCCACTCCTCCTTCCCTCCTACCCGCAGTGCCAGAGGAGTGTCTGGCCTGCTTTAGCAGAGAAGAGCAGGGCTGGAACTGGAGGACGGGTGGCTCATCTTAAGGTAGTGGAAGAGGGTAGTGTGCTAAATTGAGGAGGGGGGGGGGCAGTGTATTAATATCAGGGAGGGAGGGGGCAGTGTATTAAATAGGGGAGGGTGTAAGCAATGTATTCATTTTAGGGAGGGGGCACTGTATTTATTTGGGGGATGGAGGGTGTGACGGCCTGCCTGGCACCCCCCGACTGGGTGCCTCCATCAGTCGATGCTCCTAGTGCTCACCGAGGACTACAAGCACTCCACCCGACACCATCAGCACTGTGGTCCCCACGTCCAGCATTACAGCTTGGCTGGGAACTCACTGTCCTCCACCCTGGACCTAAGACCAGGATCCAGTTTCCAGAGAGCATAGCAGGAACAACTCTTAAAAGAGCTAGTGAATATAATCCCAGGGAAGTATTGTGATATAGCAATCCCCAGGGTAGATACAGCCGTTTCCCCCCACACATGAGATGGGACTCTATGTTGAGGGTAAGCAGGAACCTTTAATGGAGCCACACTGGCCTTTTAGGCAAGTTTCCCAACAAGGGTGATACCCACATGGACCTTGTGGGGCACAGGGATACAAAGCTTACAAACCAATCAGAACAGTAATTAAATGTACGACACTCCCACACATTACACACAATCTCTACCCTCATCCTGGGAGATAATTGAGTCAAGTCCCGTATGTAACTCAATTATCTCCAGGTAGAAAAAACACACATTTTTATAAAGTATCATAAGTACTCCAAAACAAAACATAGCCTAATAA
Organism: Pelobates fuscus; assembly: GCF_036172605.1. Lineage (NCBI taxonomy): Eukaryota > Metazoa > Chordata > Amphibia > Anura > Pelobatidae > Pelobates > Pelobates fuscus. Next base: position 141,133,123 of record NC_086318.1, read on the forward strand.
TCAGTCACATCACCTGATAGCTTGATAGCCCTGATCTGGGTGAACAACATATCCAAAAATCACCCAGCTCAAAGCAGGGGTTCATGAAGTTCTGGGAAGTCTCTTTTTGAACGCACGCACGCACGCATGGTTTTATGCCCAAAAGAATTCCAGAGAATCAGGCTGTGCGTCCCGGTCTATTTCAAAAAGTCTAAGTACCGTTCGAATTACCGAACGTAACAGTTGATGAACATGGTCAGTATGTGTCCCTTGTTTGTGGACTTCTGCCAATCGAATGCCGTTCAACTCCCATTCGAATAGCCAAAGTTTCATGGAAGGTAACTGCTCAGCAGTGTTCGTGCCATTGCGTTTCCGATTTGAGTTACATTAACTCGACGACAAAACACAGCAGAATGCGTTCGACTAAACAAGATGGCCGCCGCCACATGATCGAATGTGGAATGGTGGCCACTTCGATTCACTTCTACTGTTCAGGAGTTTGAAGTGCTACTGTACTCTAAAAGGGCACAAACAGTATTTTTAAATAATGTTTATCACAGGGGCCATAGTCACAGGGCAGGAGGCTGGCAAACAAGTGGCGAAGTCAATTTTGCCATAGAGGGGGCCAATTAATTAAATTGGGGTGAGGGGGGCAGTTTATTCGAGTGGTGGGAGGGGGAGGCAGTGAATTAAATTAGAGTGCTGGGAGGAGGGGCAGTGTATTACATGAAGGGGTAGTGTATTATAATGGGTGGAGGGGCAGTGTATTAGAGTGGAGGGTGGGGGGCACTGTATTAGATTTGTGGGCAATGTATTAGAATGGGGGGAGGGGGCAGTGTATTGGATTTGTGGGCAGTGTTTTAGATTGGGTCTGAATGGAGGCGCTTAATGCCTCCTATGGAAATGCTGATTGGCCGCACAGTTTTTTGCCACACATGCCCTATGAGCGTGAGGACGTCCAGTGTCAGTTAGGCAACTTTTATTATACTTTACCTTTCTAAATAAGCCTACGTTTCTATGAAAACTGAAGTTTTTGTTGTTTCGCTGCCCACATAAACTTAAACCTTGCTTATTCAGCCCGTAAGTAAGCTGAAGTGGTCTGGGTGCCTATAGTGGTCCTTTAAAAGAAAACAAATTTATGGATTGTGGATAAAATACCTGATGTGATAGTAAAATATGATTAGGTAGGTAGGTAAATATTCCTTTACTTTGCAGTTTATACTGATTGCATAAGGTTGGAAAAGGTATTATCACTTTCTGGGAGACCTGTTGTCTAACATATATCACTTCTGCTGTGTCAGGATTACTAGTTGATCCAGCACGTAGAATTGTGTCACACCTAGGACTAAAAGGTAACCCTTTACTGGGCCTTAGAATGGCCGGACTAAACGTACCAGAGAATAGTCAGAATACTAGCCGAGGTCGGGGTAAAGGACACAATGATTAGGGAAAGCCAGAAGTCAGGGATACCAGAATACAGAAGCCAAAGTCAATAACCAGAAGTAAACGCTCAGAAACACACTCTCGAACAACTACGACGGAAACCACGACAGGGCAATGATGAAAAGGCATAAGAGGTTTCAATAAGCCTATTTTAGCTCTGAATGACCGAAAATCGGCCTTTGACCCCAGAACGTGCGTGCGTCTCCTGCGTGACATCACGCGAGCTGACATCGTCATCAACGCGGGCGGACGTGGGGCTGTAATTTGCCATGGATCCGCAGTGGCCGGCGTCCATCAACATGTTGCAGGAGTCAGGTACACAGACGCAGGGCCACTGGGCGCAAATGCTGCAAGGTGAGGCTGGACCAGGCTTGAGAGGAAACTTGGTGTGGAAAGATTGAATCTTGCGGCCAGCATGAATGTCAGAGGCCGGAACCCAAGAACGCTACGCAGGCCCATATCCCCTCCAATCAACCAAATACTGCAAATAACCACAAGAAAATCTGGAATCAATTATGGAAGAGACTTCATACTCCTCCTGTCCAGAAACAACTAATGAGGGGGGGACATTTGGGACAGTATAACTATTGCAGATAAGAGGTTTGAGCAGGAAAACAAGAAAGGTGTTAGGAATACGCAAGAAGGCAGGAAGCGCCAGAGAATAGGAGACGGGATTAATTCTTCTAACGATACGGAATGGACCAAGGAATCTGGGGTCAAACTTCATGCTAGGAACTTTTAGTTTAACGTTGCACGATGATAACCACACCCTCTCACCTGAGAGAATCCCACCAAAATGATCTCACGATCGTGGATATTTATTTATTAATGCCTGGGTGTCCAGCAGTCACATTGTTGTGGAACACCCTCATGACATTCTCTCTTCCACTCAATGGAACAAAAAATGTATCTAGCGGTTTATTGCATGGCCCCTGAGGCTGAGCCTCCATGATGGCGCCAAGCAGGGGTGAAGATAATGAGAGGACAATGGAAGCAATGATATACTCAGGTGGAACAATAGGGGACGTCTCTTTTTCCTGCACTGATTCAGTATCAAACTGTCTAGACAAGGCGTCCACCGTCACGTTTTTGGGACCAGGTCTGTAATTTATAAGAAAGTTGAAGCGAGATAAGAACAAAGACCATCTAGCCTATTTAGAAGACAGTCGCGTAGCGTCCCCTATACATGCTAAATTCTTATGGTCAGTAATGATCAAAAGGGGATTTTTGGTACCCTCCAAAATATGTCGCCACTCTTTAAGCGCTAATATGACTAATATGGCTAATATAATGGCCAACAATTCTCTATTACAAATATCATAATTAAGCTCAGTGGGGGACAACTTTCTAGAGAAGTGCCCACATGGATGCAAAGGGGTGTCCTGATGCTCCCTCTGAGAGAGAACAGCCCCTACCCCAGTTTCGGAGGCATCAACTTCCACTATGAAGGGTTTGCTGATGCTAGGATGAATCAGTATATCAGCAGAAGCAAACCTTAGATTGAGACGTTCAAAAGCCTCTTTAGCGTCCTTAAACCATACCGTACTGTTAGCCCCCTTGGTGATGGGGGCTATCACAGAACAGAACCCTTTAATACATTTTCTGTAGTAATTGGCAAACCCAATGAACCTTTGAATGTTTTTTAGTCCACTGGGCAATGGCCAATGTAGAACAGCCTCTAATTTATGATGGTCCATCTGAAAACCAGAAGCAGAAACGTTATACCCCAGAAATTGTACTTGAGTCTGATCAAAAATTCACTTTTCCAGTTTGCAATAAAATTGATTGCTAAGTAAAGTTTGCAATACTTGTTTGACCTGTTTGTGGTGAGTCTAAAGGTCATGAGAATAAACAAGGATATCATCCAGGTATACCAGGACAAATGAATAAATATAGTCCCAGAAACACAGCCGGCGCATTGCATAACCCGAAGGGCATAACAAGGGACTCATAGTGCCCACTTCTAATGTTAAATGCCGTTTTCAACTCATGGTTTTCCTTAATCCTTACCAAATTGTATGCACTCCTGTGGTCAAGTTTAGTAAAGATTTTAGCACCCTGGAGCCTGTCAAACAATTTGTAAATAAGTGGAATTGGATAGGCATTTTTAATAGTGATGTTGTTTAGTGCCCTGTATTCAATGCACGGATGTAACTCTCCTTTTTTTTCTACAAAAAAGAAGCCTGCACCAGCAGGCGAGGATGATTTACATTGGTGGCCCTTACTTAGGGAGTCTTTGATGTATTCTTCAATTATTTTACTCTCCTGTGGCGATACGGCATTCACTGCTCCCTTTGGTGGCATAGCGCCAGGTAACAGATTTATGGAACAGTCGTATGACCTGTGAGGAGGTAGAATATTGGGCTGACTTTTACTGAATACCTCCTTAAAGGACCACTATAGGCACCCAGACCACTTCATCTAGGATTAACCATTTCTGCTGTAAACATAGTAGTTTCAGAGAAACTGCTATGTTTACCTATGGGTTAACCCAGCCTCTAGTGGCTGTCTCATTGACAGCCACAAGAGGCGCTTCCGTGCTTCTCACTGTGATTTTCACAGTGAGAAGATGCCAGCGTCCATAGGAAAGCATTGAGAATGCTTTCCTATGGACTGTCTGAATGCGCGCGCTGCTCTTGCATTCAGCCCATGACGGGGAAAGGAGGCGCAGAGGCCCCAGCAGCGAGAGAGCCCGGCGGTGGAGAAAAGGTATGTGCTTAACCCCTTTCCTCACCCTAGAGCCCAGCGGGAGGAGGAGCCTAAGGGTGGGGGGGACCTAGAGACCCTATAGTGGCAGGAAAACGAGTATGTTATTCTGGCACTATAGTGGCCATTTTACCTCCCAATACTGTATGGGAACCTGTTGGTTCTGAGGCATAGTAGTTGGTTAATGTAATGATGTCCACTCCCGTAGTAATGTGCAACATACATCTCTCAATACAGTCCATGCCTCATTCCAATATCTCCCCTTTTGCCTAGTCGATATGAGAATTGTGCTTAATAAGCCAATGGAATCCTAATATGATGGGACAAGACGGAGGAGAAATTATTTGGAAGGTAATGTCTTCCTTGTGTAGAGCACCAATGGACATGTTAATGGACATGGTTTCATGGGTAATTAAGGGTTGAGAGAGAGGTCTTCAGTCAATAGCTTCAACAGCTAGAGGTGACAATCTCTCCTTGATAGGTATGGAATGTTTTTTGACAAAATGTATATCAATGAAGTTTCCTGCTGCACCTGAGTCTATCAGGGCTTTGCATGAAAAGTCCTTCTTATCACATTTGGCCGAAATCTCAAGGAGGAATCTATTTTTGTTATTAGTGGGCTAGGCTGCAGCTGGGGAGAGAGGGTGCTGGCCTACTCTCCCTGAAAAACACACTGCTGCTGGGGAGAGAGGCTGGCTGCCTCCTCTCCCTGCAGAACACACTGCTGCTGGGGAGAAAGACCGGTTGTCTCCTCTCCCTGGAACTCACTCTTCCACTGGGGAGTGAGGCGGTTTATCTCCACTCCCTGTAGGGAACACTGCCGCTGGGGAGAGAGGCTGGCTGCCTCCTCTCCCTGCAGGACACACTGCTGCTGGGGAGAGAGGCCGGTTACCTCCACTCCCTGTAGGGAACACTGCCACTGGGGAGAGAGGCCGGCTGCCTCCTCTCCCTGCAGAACACACTTCTGCTGGGGAGAGAGACTGTTGTCTCCTCTCCCTGAAGGATACGCTGTTGTTGGGGCGCAGGGACAGAATACTTTGCCATCCCTGCCTGCCATTCTGCTTCCTTCTGCATCTCCTCGGCCACGACTCTCCTCAGTTTCTGTATACATTGCTCTGTTGGGTTGGGTCCATAGAGAGCCAACAGCCTCTTCAGTAAAGGGTCAAACCGTACGTGACTGTACCAATACTCCAGGCTTGCTTGGTGTTCCCAGGATGCTACTCCTCGCACTAGGGAAGCCATCCCACCGCTTCCACCACTGTAACGGAACTCCCCGTACTCCGACTGAGTACCTTCCGTTGATGGACGCTTCCTAGCCTGCGCCGAGGATCGCAAGCACCGCACCAGACACCACAACCACCGCAGACTCCACAACCGCGGTAGCTTAACTGGAGTCTCGCTGTCTTCTGTCCACCCTGGATAAGCTTCTGTCCTCCAGGACCGTGTGGGGAAGACCTCTCCTCCAGGAGAGCGTATCAGGAACAAGCTCTTAGAAGAGCTAAGTGATTAAAGCTCAAGGGAGTATGCAGAGCATAGCAATCCCCAGTGTGATTATAGCAGTTCCCTCCAATAACAAGACAAGGCTACATTTTGAAGGGTAAAGAATACATGTCTGTACTGGCACATACAGCCTCTTTTATTCACATTCTACAAACATAGTACTGCCCACAGGGTTTTGAAGAACAACCAATTACAACACAGATAACACTCCAATTCATTACATCAGAAATCCTCCCCTCTGCCTGTGATACAATAATCTCAACACAATAGACTAACTTAATTATCACAGGCAGGAAAATACAGTATTATAAAACATATCACAGGAACCCCAAAACATGCAATAACCCCATAAAAAAATATATCCTCGGAACCGGGGGATCTGGGTGAACCACATATCCAAAATTCACCCAGATCCATCAGTAGTTTGGAAGATATGGTTTAATGCAGATTCCGCAGAACATATACAGGCTGTATGAAAAATAATTACTGTTAAATGTGTCCCCTGTTCTGTAGTTTAAAACTTCTGAACGATGTCTTTGTGCACCAAATACCGGCGAGATGGCACCGTGTAGAAAGTCAAAACATTATCTGAGTTAAAATGGCCGCCATCCATTGTTCTCACCACGTGCTTCATCCATTGTTCTCACCATGTGCCTCTGATACATGAAATGGTGGCCACCCAGTAACTCCACAGTTTGTCTGGTAGTCTATCCAGCCGAACCAACAGATGAAACACATGGGGAACAGTGCAAACGAAGGGAATCATAAAAAATATGGACAATAGTCATATTTGTGCACAATCTCCAGTTTTGTCACAGGGCACAAATAGTGTTTTCAAATGCCATATATCCCAGGGCCATAGTCAGAAGGTAGGAGGCGGGCAAGCAGCCCCCTCCAAGAACACGTGGCGAGGTCTGTTCCGCCACATATGGCATTATCTATTGTTTGATATGCATTAGGGAATTGGAGGCATCATCCTCTCTGCCTAATGGTGAAAACATTAATTTGAATTCCGCATGGAATTCCTGGTAATTGTGTGCAATGCTTCTATTACTCTCCCACAACGGATTGGCCCAAGCTAAGGCCTTAACTTTAAGTTGGTTCATTAGATAACCAATCTTAGCTCTATCCAAGGGAAAAGATCCTGGTGAGGCCTCAAAATGATACTCAATTTGGTTCAGGAATCCCCGGCATTCTTGAGTATTCCAATCAAAATGTGGGGGCGGAGATAGGGATATAGTAGGTGCCTTGTGTACTATAGATGGAGGTACATTGGGCAGAGGAGACATTGTGGACAGATTGAGTTACACTTTTCAGTCTGATATTATGACTGATTAACAATTGTATTTAAAATTTTCTTTTGATATTAGTTTTAAAGAGACAATATTAAAAGTGACGTTTTAAAATTATCTGTATATTACTTTTTCTAGGTATTCCACCCTATCCAAACATGTCACCCCTATTAGCTCCAGCTTCTCTCTTTCTTATGTATTCAAACTTTAGGGGTTACCCTCCATTAGGAGTTAGTTAACAGTTGGCTCAATTTTCTCACGCCTTTTTCTTCCCCTTTGCTCTTTTTAGCCTCAGGGTTTAGGTGCGCTGTTTGGGTAAGAAGAGTACTGAAAGCCTGGGCAAACTGATCCATATGGTGATCATTCTCCTCTAGCTTTCTCTCACAAGCTGCTATGTGCTGACACAAATCTATAGGATCTATGGCCCTATCATAATGTCAGGATTACTAGTTGATCCAGCACGTAGAATTGTGGCACACCTAGGACTAAAAGATAACATCTTACCAGGCCTTAGAATGGCCGGACTAAACGTACCAGAGAATAGTCAGAATAGTAGCCGAGGTCGGGGATACAGAAAGAGACACAACGATTAGGGAAAGCCAAAAGTCAGGGATACCAGAATACAGGGAAGTCAATGCGAAGCCAAAGTCAATAACCAGAAGTAAATGCTCAGAAAGACACTTTTAAATACGCCCATTTTAGCAAAGTTTAAATAAGCCTATTTTAGCTCTAATTGGCCTTTGACCCCAGAATGTGTGCGCGCATCTCCTGCTTGATGTCACGCACACGCTGAAGTTATCATCAATGTGTGTGGATGTGGGGCTATAATTTGTTGTGGATCCACAGCGGTCGACATCCATCAACATGTTGCAGGAGTCAGGTATGCCGCAAGGTGAGGCTGAATATGTTACATGCAGCCACCCAGCCTTGTATCAGGAGGTCATGGAATTAAAAAAAGCTAAGCTAATGGGGAAAAAGTAACCCAGAAATGCCAAGGTTTAAGAGAGGGCATGTTAGAGGCTAGAGGCTAATTATCTATGATATTATGACAGAACATGCTAGGTGTTCATGCAGAGAGGTATGCCACTGGAGTTATACAATAAAGTATAGTGCCCCTGGGGTTATACCAGCATTATGACCTGTAAGGGACTTGAGGCTAATTTAAGCTCAAGGTACAGAGTGGGAGCGCAGGTCTCTGCTTAGAATCATTCTGTGTGTCTGCCCCAGGTCGCCTATAGTTATATACGGGCCAGAGCCTGGGGGGTCTGGTGGGCTGTCACAGGCTTGTTCAGCTGATGCCCATGAGTGGAAGGCCAGCAATCCAGAGACACATCCGTTCCTTTAAATTTGAGGGGGTACCCCTTCAGCTCCATGTGGTGCTGCTCTCCTGACGCGTGTCTTTGGAAGGTTGGCTGCATCCATCCATAGGAACATATATGGAGGTTGTGGCGTGGCGGCCATTTTAGGATTGCCATTCAGGCCTTGGCTCTGTGTGGGGGTCATATGTTACCAGTAGGTAGGTTTTCCCAGTGGGGACCGGAATATCCCCCGCCAGTCCAAACGGGGGTATTGCAGGTCACCAAGATACTTGCTGGTTGGTGGGGACCCTGTGGACCCCTGTCCACCTTCCCCAGCCTCCAAGTTGCCCACCATGCTAGGCCTCGGGAGTGGACCGTCGGTTATCATAGATAAATCATATAAATCATGGATCCACAGATTCCCACTCGGCCCAGCTGCAATGCTCGTTTTTTCCAGACTTTAAATATCATTAGTTTAAGCCGTTTTAGCCCAAATTAAGCTCAGCAGTGCTGAAGCTCTCAGAAGATGCGTCTGGCCATCTTAGCAGTCAGGTCCCGCCCCCCATGTGTGTGATATTTTCATTTATTTATTTATTTGTTATTTATGTATCACTCAGGGCTGATACGTAATATTGTTAGGTAAATCTTATGTGTCAACATGTCAGTTCGTAATAAGGGCAAATGTCTAAAAAGATGTCAGCCAGTACACGTGTTATTATCATAGAACATAAGTTACAAATGACAAATTATATAAAATTTACAAACAAAACCTAAGGTCAGTGGAATGATTTTGGATTTGTTGAGCTTGGTATAGGGGGTGAGATTGGTATTGATTTGTGTATGTCATTCTGTTATGATCCTTGTTGTTTTCCATTGCTGATGTGGTAAATTCATAATTAAGTTCAGTTAAACTATTTTTAAAGACTCTTACCATCCAAGACTATGGTCTTAGGAGTGATACCATATTTAAGAAACTTTGTCTAAATATCTAAGTACTTCCAAAAGTTATGTCTTGTTGCTGCAAACACTTGCAGCACCTGTTCCACCCCCATTTGCCCTATTTCAACCAAGCCTAGAACATGCAACTGCTTCTCTCCTTTTCAGAGGAAGCCTGGAAAAAAGGGTTCTCATTTAAAATGTTATAGTTTGCAAATCCTTACTAGACTTAGATGTCAATTAAACTGTTAATAGCTCCCGACTGATTCCTCACTCCCTCTAGCATGTAAGCTCATTGAGCAGGGCCCTCAACACCTCTGTTTCTGTGTGTCCAACTTGTCTGGTTAGAACTACATGTCTGTTCGTCCACCCATTGTAAAGCACTGTGGAATTTGATGGCGCTATATAAATAATAACATAATAATAATAATAATAATAATAATAATAATAATAACAAAGTAGTTTAGGCATGCTGTAAAACACAATAAAATACCCATGTCAACCACAGTTACTATAATTTAAGAGAATGAGTTGATGTTTCCATATTTCATATTGTTGATTTGCATTACTTCTATTTTACAGGTCTTCAATCCATTTTATGTATTTCAATCATACTCAATGAGTTTATGGATGGCTAATGGCTACTTTGAATACACCATGGCAATACTACTCATGACTGTTATATCTATTATTGCAACAATATATAATCTGAGAGTGGTAAGTACAGGAATTCATAAACAGCCCTTTCAGTTTATCCACTGATAGATATTTATTCTTATAAATTAGAAGAAAATATATCATATCTTTTTTTCTAGCAATCAATCAAATTACACAAAATGGCAGCCTCATACAACAGCATCATGGTAACCATGCTTCAAAAAAGTGGAGGTAACATTTTTTTCTTTTTTGTATTTGTATAATGCTTCTACCTCTTGCAGAAACATTATTTCAAACAATATTGACATGTGTCCAGATCTAGTTGTTGTATTACAACTCTCATAACCGTTAGTTTCCTTGCAATTGTAACCCAATAACATCCGAAGAGTCTACAGATGTCATGGGCTAATGACGCCTGGCATGGAACACCATATAGTGCACTAAAGCAATCACATACCTGGCTGCATACACACAGGAAATACACTCAAAGGCAACATCTCATCTTCAATGCCTTAACACTACTAAAACACCTGTAGGATAGTTGTCGATGTGGCTGTTAAATTCAAGAAAAGAGAAGCTGCCCATAATGTTGCTACAAGGAATACTACTATTGCCGATATACTTAATACCAAAACATATGTACCACAACCAACACAGAAGTGAAGGGATGTGAGGAGAGTTAGAAGATTCATTAATTTGCTAAATGTTACTAAATTATGGGTTATATTGCAACTAAATTGTTTGCCCCTTATCCATTTCTAAATTATTTTGTTTTGCATATATTGAGATAATGTTACATTTCCCATGATTCCACCTCCCATTTCCAGAATAACACATCCAACCTTTCCAAGAGAAAGAAGTCTCCAAAGCTATAACTTTGATTTATCATATTTTTTCATGACCTCTTCAAACCACATTGGATGACTGTGTTGTGCCTGAAAAGGGAGTTTATGATTTGAAGGACCAGGTGATCTGACCACTTCTGTAAAACCAAGAAGACGAGGCCTTACAAGGCACAATTATATGTAACCATCAAAATACCTTTTAAAAGATATATTTTCATGGATACCCTACTAGTAGTTTCCAACTGCAAACTTTACAGAATCACTCTCATCCATGTGCTACAGATAATATATATATATATACATACGCATATATATATATATATATATATATATATATATATATATATATATATATATATATAAAAAACTAAGTGGACTTGGTTTTGTAAGTGGTAACATATAAATAACCTGCTTCAAAGGTTACTAAATGTACATCCATTCAGTCCTTAGTCTGCCCATAGCAAACCTCAATACATGCCATATCACTACGGAGCTTTGATAAATCATATTCTCATAGGCACAACCCTAACAAACATCTTGAAGTCAGACAAAAATCTCCTTTTATACAGATCTATATAGAGCTATTGCAAAGTGTTTCCTAATGTAATCTAGCATTCATGTTTGAAAAAACCTAGCCCACAAAAAAAGATATATAATTGGAACCCTGGACTATATGTATAGGCACTACCCTAGTAGTCCATTTTAATAAAAAAGATGTGGCCTCTCTCCACTCAGAAATCCTAGCACAATGTATCTCTTTACTTGAAATGTATGATAGATGTTTAAAAGAATCTGTGTATTCAGTTGTACAATTTGTCTGAATTTTGGGTGATCAGCACTTCTTCTTATAAATTCTGTTAATCCAAAACACTATATGGACACATTACAAAATAAATAAAACAGACAATATTTGACAGTTTTGTTTGTTTCATCTGTGCTATAAAAACAAAAAAGGAATGATTGATGGTTAGGGGACAGCCAATAATTGTTGGCTACTTCTCACTTTATATGTAAAATCAACAGAGGGAAAAAGTGGAGCTGGCAAAAAAAAAAAATATATATATATATATATATATAATAAATATGTAATATCTAGAAATATACATTTGTATAGAAAGTTATATATATTTAAAAAAATTTTTTGTAATATAGATTTTTTTTTACTGCTTCTCCTTTTTTTCCCTCTACTGGTTACGTATTCTAACTTCATACTGTTCTTATTAAAGTTACAAATAACCTAATCGCAGCTAAAACAAAAGCCCACTACTCCATACTAAGAATACAAAAGGATAACAGAAAAACACCTATAAAATAGTGGAAAAACACTCAATGGGGGTGAAAAAACAAATAGGTAACCAATAGTTTAATGCAAGTTGCACTTACAAGACTGCTGCTCGCACCCGTACGGCCAACTCGCGCTTGCAGGACCTCTCGCGCGTGGCTCCTTTCCTATGGAATAACTTGCCTACTGCCATCAGACTCTCCCCTAGTCTTCAATCATTTAAGAAGGGCTTTAAGACCCATCTCTTCAGGAAAGCATATGGCCTCCCAGAGTAATCTCTCCCTTACATACCTGTCTCTTGCTCTCTCCTATGGGATAGTGCTTTGCTCTCTTCTCCAGCTCTGCTTCACTCCTACTTGATATTTCCTGTCCTAATGTTTCTAATACCCCACCTCCTATAGTCTGTAAGCTCATTTGAGCAGGGTCCTCTTCAACCTATTGTTCCTGTAAGTCTTCTTGTAATTGTCCTATTTATTGTTACATCCCCCTCTCAAAATATTGTAAAGTGCTACGGAATCTGTTGGCGCTATATAAATGGCAATAATAATAATAATAATAATAATCTAGGCAGTATTCAGGCACATCAAAGTTAAAGAAGGTGGTAAAGAAGGAACGAAGCTCCCAGCTGGATTTTTCAAGGTCAGGAGGATTCCTCTTTCATTCACATAAATGATGAAATAGCATACATAAAAAACAAAAACAAATGATCTTCCTCAGAGAAAAATAAGTGACAGACCCTTTCCTTGTGTTGTCCTTATCTTAATGCTGGATGTTCAAGTTTTTAAGTCGTTCCTAAAGCCCCCGTGGGTTGCCGTTAGCCAATCTGCTCAGAGATGGAGCAGCTGTGATATATTGTCGGGAAATTAAGTTCCGGCTTGCGGCTTAAACCTCATCTTAGAGTTTCAAATGTAATATCCGCTTCTTATTATGCATTCCACTGGGATTTATGTGTTCCATCACCGATATTATAGTCCAGCTAAAATCTGCGACGTCACTCAAATAGATGCAATAAAAATAGAAAAAACATAACAGAGAATTAAAATTTTTTAATAACTTTCTATTTTAATTAATGGTAACTCACAAAGAGATAAAAGTGCTCAATATAGAAATAGCTTATTATGCAAACATGCTTGATGTAAAAAAAGAAGGAGGAGGTAAAGAAGTCAAAATAAAATAGCTAAAAAATATATATGTTAAGAAAAAATGAAATAGATGCTAAAAATAGATGTTAAAAAAACGAAATACAGAAGAAATGGAATTAAAAACAATCATGAAATAAAGCTCCAAAAACAGACCAAATAATAAAAAAACTCATAAAGTTTGCAGCCTGTGGATCAAGAATCCTTCTCTCTTTCTCAAATGGATCATGAGGTCCCCTCCTCTATAATCTAAAAACTAATATTCAATGATAGTAAAATTTAAGCTATTCCTATTAAAATGGGGACATTTATTGCAATGTTTAGGAACTGAATGAGAGGCTAAATTCTTCCTAATGTTTTGGTGTTCCAGAAATCTTACTTTCGCCTTTCTACCCATCCTTCCCACATATTGCATACCACATCCACAAGGGAGTAGGTAAACAATATGTGTGGAAGAACAGGAAACTAATTGTTTAATTTTGAACGTCTCAGTACTAGTGAATTATTTGATAACTAGATATTTATGATTACAGCTTTTACAATTAGCACATGTAAAGAAACCTTCATTTGTTTTAGTTGTAGCTTTATTAAGGCGAAAGGTGCTAGGTGCTAATATATCTTCAAAACTGCTTCCTTTTTTAAAAATGACTTTAGGGATCTGTGGAAGTTACTCATTAAGAAATTCATCCTCTAAAAGTAGAGCCCAATGTTTCTTAAAGGACCACTATAGTGCCAGGAAAACATACTCGTTTTCCTGGCACTGTAGTGCCCTGAGGGTGCCCCCACCCTCAGGGTCCCACTCCTGTGGCGCTGAAGAGAGAGGAAGGGGTTAATCCAATGCTTTCCTATGGACGCTGGCGTCTTCTCACTGTGAAAATCACAGTGAGACGTAAGCGCCTCTAGCGGCTGTCAATGAGACTAGTGCCCAAAAGTCAATTTACCCATATTCATAGGAATTGCAGTGATAACGATATATTCTATAAACAAGCAGAAGTTTTAAAGAAACGTTTTTTAGAAAAGGAATAGTCGGAAAATTTCCTAGATACAGAGATACACAAAGTGGGTAATATGGAAAGAAACAATCTACTTTTAGATAAAAGGAAATAAGACTCATGTAATACTCAGTTTAATTCAAGGGCCTTCGATATTCAAAGGATCATTAAAAAACATTGAGCTCTACTTTTATAAAATTAATTTCTTAATCAGCGACTTCCACAGATCCACAGATCCACAGATAAAAAAAGGAAGCAGTTTGAAAGATATATTAGCACCTAGCACCTTTCGCCTTAATAAAGCTACAACTAAAACAAACTAGAAAAGCTACAATTTCTGGGGAAATTGTGTGAAGTGTTCTTGCCTCCACCCGTAGTCTACAAATGGAGTGGGCGGAGTAACTGTTATTATTTATTTATATAGCACATTTAATTGCAACGTTGTTGCCCAAAGTGCTTCACAGTTACATTAAAACATACAGTTATAAAAACATTAGCAGGTGCATGACTGCTGACCTGGACCAAAACTCCCACCACCCGTTGCCCAATAAATACACAACACCTTTTGTATGGGTAAGGGCAACGGCCACAGCTTTATTAACAAAATTCACATAAATCACCAGCGTCCACAACCTGTCAGCTGTTGGGGGATTACCAACAGACAGCTCTATCAAATGAATTCCACGAGTCCGATGCAGCCTGCCCCCGCCATCAGCTCTCAGCAGGCTGCGACTCCCCAAGCCGCTTGGGCACTTTCCTCCGAACCTCTTCGCTGGCCAGGACTACCGCGAGCTGTGACAAAACAAAGAAAACAACAGCACACAACCAAAACAACACCATCATAAACACTTTTTTGGGTGGGCAGGCGGGAAGCTAGTGGCACTACACCTCTGCCCGGGGAACTGGTGAGTACCCTCCCATTTTTCCCCATTTTTATGCCCCCCATGTGCCACAATGTATCCCCTATAACCCAACCCCTTATCCCTGCCAGCAGTCATGTCCTCCCTTCCTTAAGATTTCCAGGGAGGTACTTGACTGCTGACCCGGACCAAAACTCCCACCACCCGTTGCCCAATAAATACACAACACCTTTTGTATGGGTAAGGGCAACGGCCACAGCTTTATTAACAAAATTCACATAAATCACCAGCGTCCACAACCTGTCAGCTGTTGGGGGATTACCAACAGACAGCTCTATCAAATGAATTCCACGAGTCCGATGCAGCCTGCCCCCGCCATCAGCTCTCAGCAGGCTGCGACTCCCCAAGCCGCTTGGGCACTTTCCTCCGAACCTCTTCGCTGGCCAGGACTACCGCGGTTCCTCCCTACCTGCTCCCATGGAAGGAACCGCGCCCCCCGCAGCCAGCGCCTCCTCAATACCCGCCTGCAGACCCGCATTCAGGATATCTAACCCTATGAGGGAGAGGTGAACCCCATCCTTTCGCATCAGGTTTGAATTGTCCCCTTCCAACTCCCTATGCCTAATTACAAAACCGCCCAGCCGGCGGACAAACTTACCAATGGCCACGTTCAGCTTGCGCCTACTACGCTCAACACCCTTGGCATGAGACAGCGAACGCCAACACGGCCTGGACACTATGTCCGACCAAATAAGGGTCAAATCGGGGAACAGAGCCATACACCTAGCCAGATCGTGTCGAATCGCATGCAGGAGGTCCACTGACCTACTGCGCCCTAGGTCATTTCCCCCTGCATGAAGCACCAGAGTCACTGGCCCCGACACGTACCTCCGAAGGGATACGCATTCGGCATACAGCTGCTGCCACAACATACCCCTAATACCCCTCCACCTTACCCTGGCCATGTCATAGAAAACCCCCAAATTTCTCCCGTAGGGCCGCTCCTCAGCTCGCCGCGCTGCGCAATATACGTAGGAATGTTCCAGAATCCAAATGCAGCGGGGCCGAGGACCTACGGAGAAAATGCATTATAGTAAATGAGGTCTGACATAGGACCTATAGCGCCGCGAACCCCATCTACCCAAGCGCTGGATCGCTGCGTCCGAGAAACCCCACAAACTAGCCTGAGTGGCCGCCCCTATACGGAAAGAGTGAGCAGAGTAATGACGAGGATCCACCCCGCATGCCACCAAGGCAGCACGGAACCTGGCTGAGAATTGATAACGAGTGAGGGGGGACCCATCCCTATGAACCAAAAAGGAGAGACACCCCATCGGCCTAATCTGCAAATAGACTGAGCAAAGACGGACTGGACAGAACCTGCCGCCCGTAGCCCCAATCCGTACCCACGAACCCCTACCTACCTGGTCGGTCTTGGAACGACTTATGAAAGCGTCTATGGAGTCCTCGGACCACCGGATATCCGACAGCAGCAGAGGCCCAACCGACCTACGGTTGCGAGCAACCAACTCACCCACCCTAAATGCTCCAAAAAAACAAAATGAAAACGCAACCCGAAATAAAGCGGCTTCGTAATCTGAGAAACAAACTGCCCCCAGAACCGCATGAATCCATCCCAGCAAGTCGGCAGACACCGGGCGGCGGCGGTCTGGGACCCTCCGAAGTCTCCAACCCCGGATAACTCGCTGAATTCCGAACCACCGAGAAACGTCTTGCCAACCCATAAACCTGCACAGAAAGGACAGGGCGGTTAATGCCTTCTCGGCCGCAGAGCAAGACTTACCCTGCGCCAACATTGACTCCAACATTAGTAGAGTCGCCTCCAATCGCCCGGACTCCGACCCCAACACCAGGCTCTGCGAAAATGAGGACAGCCATGTCCGCCAGACGGCTTGATATGCCTTCCAGGAAGAGTCAGCTAAGGAGTCCGACACCAAGCCTCTCAATCCTCCAAATCGATCTCCCATAAGGAAACCGGGCATCGGATACCCACTGCCTCCGCGGCTGGAGCCGACTCCCGAAAACGGTCCCACTGAAACCGAGAAAGAGAGTCAGCTACCACGTTATGAACACCCGAAACATGACAAGCTTTTATCCAAACATTAAACTTTAATGAAAGAAGTACCAACCGTCGCAGGAGCGCAAGAACTGGAGGGGAACTGGCGGTTGAACGGTTAATCACATGGACAACACTCATGTTGTCCGTGTGAAAAACCACTGTCCTGTTGCCTAGATCCTCCCCCCAGAGCTCCAAAGAGACCACGATGGGAAACAGCTCTAAAAACGTCAGGTTGCGCATAACATCCAAGCCCAGCCAATGTGCCGGCCATGCCTCTGCGCACCACTGCCCCTGAAAGTATGCCCCAAACCCCACGGAACTGGACGCGTTTTTTTTTTTTTTTTTTTATATCAGGTGCAAAAGGCCCTGTCTATGACATCACTTGCTGCTGCAGCCTGGCACAGGTCAGAGTATTTTGGCGGTTGCCATCTTCAAATGGTCGTATTTTAAAAACTATACATCCTACAGTGAAGAGCTTTATATTGTGAGAATCACAAGACCCAGACCTACATTTGATGCATAGTATAGTATGATGCTTTGATGCATGATGCATAGTATGTCTCTGAAGTATTACAAATGAAGGCACAGTCACAGTTTAGAAATTGCCCTTCAAGTTTGAGCTGGCTTGAGTGAAGTTTCAATGAATGTCAATGGAAGGCATGAGTTACAAACAAATGGTCATATTGTGAAAACTATCAGGACTATGGCTTAGCTGTGGACATTTTTAGTGGCAGCAGGGATAGCTGAACGTTTTGATATAAGATTTGTGTAGGTGGGCTTGAAAATGAGGGAGTGGTGGCAGTTTAGAAATCATGTCCTGATTTTTCAGCTTTTGACAGCTCCCACTCTAACTTTGAACATTTTGCCATTCATTCCTATGGGACCAATTTCGCCACAAGAACGACGATATTTCGAGAACCATTTGGTGAAACGTTCCACAAAGTAATAGCACACCAATCGGGAAAAATCCGCACGTTTCGGTATATTACTGTCTATGTAGTGTAAAAACTGTGAGAGGAGTTAGGGTGGTAAATTTGGCTATAATAAGAATAATAATATATATATGTGAGATAACAGTAAGTGGTCTTGCTATGCAAGAACACTTAATAAAGGTTTATTTACATGTGTTAATTGTAAAAGCTGTAATCATAAATATCTAGTTATCAAAGAATTCACTAGTACTGAGACGTTCAAAATTCAACAATTAGTTTCCTGTTCTTCCACACATATTGTTTACCTACTCCCTTGTGGATGTGGTATGCAATATGTGGGAAGGATGGGTAGAAAGGCGAAAGTAAGATTTCTGGAACACCAAAACATTAGGAAGAATTTAGCTTCTCATTCAGTTCCTAAACATTGCAATAAATGTCCCCATTTTAATAGGAATAGCTTAAATTTTACTATCATTGAATAGGTGTTTTTAGATGATAGAGGAGGGGATCTCATGATCCACTTGAGAAAGAGGGGTCTTAATGAATAATCAAACACTACCCAAACATAAGGCTCCTGGTGCAGACGGATTCCCTAATAATAACTTTGCTAAATTTGCCTCAGTATTGGTACAGCCTCTTACATTCTTCTTTAACTCTATAATGACAGCAGGTTTTGTACAAAGGGAAGTACTGGAGGCATACATCACCACTTTGCAGTATACCCAAAATTATCAACAAATGCAATAAGCCAATGGAGCCAACAGACATGGTTAAAATGGTTAAAATGACTTCTGCAGCCCATAAAACCTTCAATATCTTTTATAACATTTTCAGGCTCTCTTCCCTTCATCTTCCTTAGCTGATTTCTCGACTTTCCTTCTCTACTTTTTCTCTTCTCTATTTTTCTTTTCTTTATATTTTACTTAATTTGTCTCTTAATTTTAGCACAATTCACAACCCCCTTCTTTAAATGCGCTCGCCTGCTTTTTTTTTTTTGCTTGGATACTGATACTGCTATTATCTTTACTAAATGTATGTACAACTTTTGATAAAGGGTTTTTTGTTGAATTCACATATTCCTTTATATATGGACAACTGATTTTCACATATTACTTTATATATGGAAAATTTTCATAAATAAAGAATTAAAACATTTCCCTTTGTCCACTGCTTGATTTCTGAACATTTGATTTTTTTTCAAACTTAAAGGAAAGTAACCTATAATTGCAAATATATAATAGTAAATAGTGATGCCCCGAACGGTTCGCTGGCGAATAGTTCCTGGTGAACATAGCTTGTTCGCGTTCGCCACGGATGGCGAACATATGCGATGTTCGGTCCTCCCCCTATTCGTCATCATTGAGATAACTTTGACCCTGTACCTCAAAGTCAGCAGACACATTCCAGCCAATCAGCAGCAGACCCTCCCTCCCAGACCCTCCCACCTCCTAGACAGCATACAATTTAGATTAATTCTGCATTCTTTTTTTCTTTTTTTTATTCTTTTTTTTTTTGTGTTTGTGTTTATTATACATTATCCTCCATACCCAGTAACCTGTGTTTATTATACATTATACCCCCATAGCCAGTAACCTGTGTTTATTATACATTATCCTCATAGCCAGTAACCTGTGTTTATTATACATTATCCTCCCATAGCCAGTAACCTGTGTTTATTATACACTATCCTCCCCATAGCCAGTAACCTGTGTTTATTATACATTTTCCTCCCATAGCCAGTAACCTGTGTTTATTATACATTATCCTCCCATAGCCAGTAACCTGTGTTTATTATACATTATCCCCCCATAGCCAGTAACCGGTGTTTATTATACATTATCCCCCCCGTAGCCAGTAACCTGTGTTTATTATACATTATCTCCCCCATAGCCAGTAACCTGTGTTTATTATACATTATCCCCCACAACCAGTAACCTGTGTTTATTATACATTATCCCCCCACAACCAGTAACCTGTGTTTATTATACATTATCCCCCATAGCCAGTAACCTGTGTTTATTATACATTATCCTCCCATAACCAGTAACCTGTGTTTATTATACATTATCCCTCCATAGCCAGTAACCCGTGTTTATTATACATTATCCCCCATAGCCAGTAACCTGTGTTCATTATACATTATCTCCCCCATAGCCAGTAACCTGTGTTTATTATACATTATCCCTCCCATAGCCAGTAACCTGTGTTTATTATACATTATCCCTCCCATAGCCAGTAACCTGTGTTTATTATACATTATCCCCCCCATAGCCAGTAATCTGTGTTTATTATACATTATCCCTCCCATAGCCAGTAACCTGTGTTTATTATCCATTATCTTCCCATAGCCAGTAATCTGTGCTTATTATACATTATCCCCTCCATAGCCAGTAACTGGTGTTTATTATACATTATCCTCCCATAGCCAGTAACCTGTGTTTATTATACATTATCCCCCCATAGCCAGTAACCTGTGCTTATTATACATTATCCCCCATAGTCATTTATCGTTTGACCTAGGCAGCATGATGTCTTAGGCCGGCCCAGAGAGTGAGTGAGTGAGTGAATAATATAATATATATGCTCAGAAACATATTAGTAATATATGTAAATCGGGTTCATGCAAAGAGGGTGAAAAGGTATTAAAGAAAAACACACTTATTGCATCAAATTTACAAAGACTCATTTCTTTCTCGGGATGAGGAATATATCGGTTGTAGACTGAGGATTTCCATCTGCCCAATCTTTTAATAATATGCACTGGAGTGTCAGTGTTGAAGGAGACCGAAGCTGCCCCTATTCTAAATTAAAGACCCGAGACATGGATACAACCCAATCTTAGGAGTAGTGTTCTGATGTAGAAGATGAATTTAGCCGTAGTCAGAGGGATTCAGTGAGAGTAGTGGTGAAATGTGTGTGGCCTGACTGAGTGTGGGTAAGTAAGAGTCAAGTATTTTAACTGGGCACTAGGTGGGATAAAGTGGTATAGCGGATGGATGAGTAGTTTGGTTCATTTTAGAGGTTTGTAGAGAAAGTATATAGTGATCATGATTTTTAGCGATACCCAATATTTTTAAGGTGGTCTCAAACAAACATAAAATGCTATATAAAATTTGTGGGAATATCGAATAGTCGTGTATAGTAAATCAGAGAGGGCTCAGAATATCGAACCATCGATCAGTAACCTGGATGAAGTAGGGGGTCTATCTGTTTAATTAAATACGCGGTAATATGCTTTTAATGGGATAGGACGTTAGGAAAGGTGTGTGATTGGGATAAGTGGTTGTGGCTGTATTTACCTTATCCTGGGACCGACCTGGCTCCTAAGCTTGAGCCGCGCGTGGCTGGATCACTCCTGCCTCCACACGGGCCGCATGCGGTTTGATCTCCTCTTCTGACTTAGCCGCGTGCACTGACCGCAGTGATCGGTCACGTGGCCCGCCTGGCACTAGGAGCACGGCTAGAGTCACGAGCTCGCTCTTAAAGGGGCAGTGGGAGCCAATAGTTGATTCAGGCTCCCATTGGCCCACGTCATTCCAGCATAACGTGGGCCAATCACTGGTGTAACAGTAGTGTACATTAAAAAAAAAAACTAGAAATTTGACTGTGAAATAATAGCAGTCAGTTTCCTTCACACGTGTGCGTTTCAGGGCCTGTCAGGGCACAGTGTCACACCAGTGCAACTCATATCTGGTGTAACAGTAGTGTACATTTAAAAAAAAATACAGGGGGCTTGTTGTCACCTTTCGGGGACCCTTGGTTTTGTACGTGGCTGGGTGGAGGAAGAGACCTTCAATGACATCAGTGAGGACAAGGAACGGGACATGGCTAGCTTGGTATCCAAACTTGTGCAAATGGGGAGTTTGCGGTTGTGCAAATGGACTGTTTGCGGTTGTTTGCGGTGCGTTAAACGGGGAGTTTGGTCTGTCACTGTGAAGCGGGCGTAACCCTTACACTACCTGATCGATACAACATTATACCTGATGTTTTAAAGCACGTTATTCCAAACAATTTAGGAATGTTAGGTGATTTATGCCCCTTATGGATTAAAACCAGACTCTGCATCAACTATGTAATTTTCCATGGGAGTTTTGACATGGATCCCCCTCCGGCATGCCACAGTCCAGGTGTTAGTCCCCTTGAAACAACGTTTTCATCACTATTGTGGCCAGAAAGAGTCCCTGTGGGTTTTAAAATTCGCCTGCCTATTGAAGTCTATGGCGGTTCGCCCGGTTCGCCCATTCGCGAACATTTGCGGAAGTTCACGTTCGCTGTTCGCGAACGGAAAATTTTATGTTTGCGACATCACTAATAGTAAACTGTAAATAGTAAAATGTAAAGCTAATATAATAGTTATGTGTAAACCTTAAGCAAACATCTAAATATGGTAATGTTTTTTGCATTTTCCACAGAACCTAAAGAAGTGGAATCTCAGTCCTTGGTCCCAGGAGATGTGATCATATTAGCTAAAAACAAACTTTTTTTACCTTGTGATGCCATACTAATCAGTGGTGGATGCACTGTCAATGAAGGCATGCTAACAGGTATCTGCGTATCATATTTCTACTAATTTTAATTTCCACTTCAATTTCCTTAACGTGACCCAGAAAGTTGGCTGACAAACAACTGATATTTTCAAGGGCTCACAAGCTAATCTAATATAATTTGCAACCATATTTTATGCAGTGCCTAACTGTAGAAATCAGTATCAACTGATCACAGCAGTGGAGAAAAAAGCACAAAATGAGGTTCGTGTTTTGATGTGATGTCACATGAGATCTACTAGAGCTGAATAAAAGAGACAATACAAGTACCATAAAAACTACAGCTTCATGTATTAGTTATGATGTCTGGAGGCAGTATGGGTGCAGTCCATTCAGATTTTGTGAAAAAAAAGTTTCCAGATTTATGAAAATGTTCCATAGTACCCTATATCTCTCCAAATTACATTTGCTATTGTTACCCCCAGTATAAATATTATTGGTTGCAGTGTCTACTGCAACACTAAAAGGCTGGAGTACATTTCCTACTAAAACGTGTTGAATGAGAATCAATATATGACTAGAACCTGAGAGTTTGCTGCTAATTAGAGACATTCAAATGTGACTTATGAAATGTCCTTTATTACTGATTTTTCTCTAACCTTGGCTGAGTAGGAATTAACCTTTTTAAATATATTTATATTACAATAGGTACATTACATGTGTATAAGTCTTTTAGCTACGAATGAATGAACGAACAGATACCTTGCCAGATCCACCTAGTTTTCCAAGGCACCTATAATTTCTGAATGTTGTTGGGCAATAGATGAAGAAGAAAGAATGAGAGATTTTTTGATCATATTTTTCCTGAAATGGATGGATTATTCTGTGAAACTTGCCTAAACTTTTCATCACACATAAAATCAATAACATTATACTTTAATATTGTGAATGATATAAAATAGACCTCTGAATATAGATGTGCCTGATGGTACAAATTTCATATAAAAAACTATTGACATACAAGGAACCCAAAGTTCTTATTTCACACTCTGCCAGAGTAGTGAGGGATAAATGCATACCCAATAGTGGGGTCCCCGCTACCCCTTTACCCTTTTACACAGGGTAGATGTAGAATGTATAATAATGTTTCAAGGCCCGTGACAAAAAAAAATCATTTCAGAAGTTAAAAGTTCAGAAGATGCATTACTTCCTGACTCTTACTACATATCGTGACACTGTCCAGGAGGTAGTCTCCCTTTCTGTTCCAATGGTGCCTGTAGCCATAAGTACGCTCTCTTGACCACTTCTTCTGTATACATGTGATACTAAAATCTGACATAAGAACTTGGTATAAGCTATTGATTAAAGGATTTCCTCAACTGAAAAACCTAGTTTTCCTAAAAACTGTTTTTGGTTGGAGTAAGCCTTGCAGTACTGGTTTGCTACTCCCACCCAATTAAAAAAAAGGACGCTCTATGTGGGGCCTCTAGTTTCCTGTCCACCTCTCAGGTGAATACTGCGACTAGGGGGAAACATAGACACTTGCTCCAAGTCTGAGAGGTGTATACTAACGTCAATGTTACATTTCTTTAAGTTGTTTGGTTTCTTCTTTTCTTATTCTTCATGTTAAATATACTTGTCTATTGACTACAGGTATGTATATTTGAACAAAGATCCCAAGTCAAAAAGTATGGCTATGCAGTATATTTTAGGTCAAACAACATGTCAAGGTTATGTTTCATACCTGTCATATACTAATGACAAATATGTCACAGGCAATGTGATTTTATCTACCTGTCTCACTGTCAAAGCCATGTATTTTACATATGTCAATATTAAATAAATAATAATAAAAAAAGAAGAGAAATAAGACTAGAACTCACCATGATTTAAGGCCAAGTTTCCCTTGCAGCTCAATCCTACTTTGTAGATTTTACTCCCCCCTTGCTGGGGGTAGGGTGTGAGGGTGGTTGGTTGAGGAGAGGACATTGGGGAACAGGGGGGAACATACTGCCATTGGTTTCCTGTCATTGTGCATGCTGACTTCAGACATCCAATATGCACAGAATCCCCATCAGTCAGTCTAGAACTCTTGTTGAGAGGGGTAAGCTGTGTTTGTGCACCTATTCATAGTGAAATGTTGCACATACAGACTCCTGTCACCATAACCACTTCAAATCACTAAAGTGATCATGGTGCTTTAAGTAACCCTTTAATATATGTATTCTCTTGATCAAGTATTCTTTACACTATATATCAGTTGATGTATGTGCATTATCACTCGTATGTATTCTTATGCAATACATTCTTTATCTGTTAAAAGAATAGTACCAATGCATAGATAATTCTGGGACTTCGATTTATAGCATCCTCTCCTCATATAATTTTGTTTTTAGGAGAAAGTATTCCAGTGACAAAGACTCCACTCCCACAACTAGACAACTGTGCTCCATGGAAAAAATATAGCGGTGATGACTACAAGAGGCATATCTTATTCTGTGGAACCCAAGTTATTCAGACAAAGTCACATGGCCAGGATTTAGTTAAAGCTGTGGTGCTACAGACTGGTGAGATCTAATATTATTTTACTAACACATTTCTCTAAGTAAACTTATGCATTGCAAGATAATTCAGTTAAACCATTTTTCCTGAAAGTACAACATTCTATGGGATGCCCAAATTTGAATCATATGTTGGTTTTGATTGGCAGAATTTCGGTAACAAAAAAACTGATTGGGAAACTGAAACAGACGAAACCAAAAGGGCACACAAATCATTGGACTGCAAATGATAGATACAAAACATAATATATTGTGTATTTTTTGAAGTACACTGAAACTAGCATTTTCCTACCATTTGCCTCACAGATTAAATGAAGAAAGGTAACCAACAGAAGGGAAAAAGGAGGATCAGTAAAACAATCCATATTTATAGTCATGTACTATATTGCTCACTTTTCACTTGATCTATGAATAAAAACAATATTGTGACTGTCCCCTTGCCAGCAATCATCTGTTTTGTCCATCAATCCTCTCCTTTTTTAGCGCCACTATTTGAATCCAGAATCACTATGCAAAACAAACATGCTTGGCCATTGTATGTTTGTTTCTGATTTGGGTACATTTTGGCTGGGAGTTTACCAATCACCGGATCGATCCAAGTTTAGACAAATAGCAGTTTGGTCCAAAAAATTCTCCAAGTCTAATTCTCAGCTATTATTAAACTTGTGTTTCTGATTGGCTGCTCATTATTATAGTTTTATGAATAACACATTATGTGACATGAAGCACCATTTTTGAGTGTCTTGTACAAGTATAAGCATAAATGTTGCAGTTAATGTGATATACACCGAATTGTAAATTAATTGCATTGAAATGTAAAGATATCAGTTTACGTAAGTATTTAAGATGAGCAGAGGTTTAATATGTATGTGTATGTATATGTATATGAATGTGAGTATGTGCATGTTACGGTTGCCTCCAGGCTGGCAGGAAGTTGGACCGTAGAAAAGGATGCTCCTAGCGCTCACCAAAGGACCATCAGCACCATAGACACCATAACTACTGCGTAGCCACCATAAGTACTGCAGACTCCACGAACCACCGCTGCTGGGCTGGTATCTCGCCGTCTGCTCTGTGCCCTGGACCTATGACCAGGCTCCAGGTTCCAGTAGGGGAACCTCTTCCTTCTGTAGAGCGAAGCAGGATCAGGAACAAGAGCTCTTACAAGTGCTCAGTAGCTAAGGGAGTAGGAAGAGCATAGCAATCCTTGTAGTGATTATAGCTGTCCCCTACAAACATGAGTCAAGGCTGCAAGTTAGAGGGTCAAGTCATTCTGTTTTATTGGCAACAAAAGAACATTCTTTTATGCAGGATCCCCTTAGATAGGACCACCCACAGGGCATTACAAAACAACCAATCACACACGTACATTACAGAAAACACTCCCAGCAATTACACACAAAATCCTCCCCTGTGCCTGTGATATAATTATGTTACACAATGGTTTAACATAATTATCACAGACAGTAAAAATACAGTTTTACACCATATTCATAACTTCTAAATATACATAAAATTCACATAAAAATTATATATTCACAAACAATCCATTCAGGGGAACAACATATCAAAAAATGGCATGAATCAGACCAGGGGTTCAGAAGTTAGTAAAGTATCTTTTGGGGCTTGGCTGGCAGCATGGCTATCTGGCCCAAACCGGTTTTACAGAGCCCTCTATCCTGGAGACAATGGGGAAAATAATCCAATTATATCCAGGGATAGAGGCAGACTTCATTAACCACATGGTTACAGTAAAACACTAAAATACAATAAAATACATAATATTACATTTGTCACATAAAATATATACATGTAACCCATCCCCAGATAGCTGGGATCTGAGCGCACACAAGTACCGAATAGCACACAGATCCTATGCACACAGTCCAGTCCAGTCCAGGGTGACGGGGGACATTAAATTTATAGCCTCAATTCTCTGTCAATGCTTTGTACACAATTTCATCTTAATTATAGTGAAAAGTAAGTAAATCTGTTTTTTTCTTTCTTTTATATAGGTTTCAACACAGCAAAAGGTGACCTTGTGAGAGCCATTTTGTATAACAAGCCAATAAATGTTAAACTGCACAAGCAAGCTATTAGGTTTCTAATTGGGCTCGTGGTAATTTCAATGACTGCAGTTGTCTACACAGCAGTTATCTATACAGTACATCAGGTAAGTTATATCAGCATTGCTAAAGTGTTGATTCTAAAAATTAAACATAGGCCAAAAATTGTGTTTACTTTAATTCCAATTTGTTATTTGCAAATTTTGGGTAATCAAAATTTGGGAATTATAGATTTCAGAAAAAAATAAAATGAAGAAAAATTTCAGAAACAAAGCACAATGTGGATGACATTATTTACATTATTCCAAAGGATACCAAATTAAGGCATTTTTTTAGCAGATAGCTCACTAATTTAGTGTCCCTAAAATAGTAATCCCACATGAGGATACCAAATTAGGGAACTATCTATAAAGCAGCTACCTGAAAGATCAAAATTAATAAAAAAAAATAAGATAAAAAAAATTATTTTGATCTTGTTTAGTAAATAAGTCCCTCATTTTGAATCCTTAAGATTACCGAGTTAGTGTCCTACATACTAAGAAACAGAAACCGCAAAATTAGTAAAATGTCTCTTTTCATATTTTTGATCTTTTAGCTAAGTAGATAGTTGGCATGGGATTACCATAATTAAGGATACCAAATTAGGGACTTGTTTATATCTAGTAAGCAACTGAAACAGCGCAAATAAGAAAAGCACTTTTATTCCTTAATGTTCACTTTTCAGTTGTTTAAATATAGAGCTCCTTAATTTGGTATCCTTACGTGGGATTGCTATAAGTAATTGTACCAAATTAGGAAACTATTCCTTTT
This sequence comes from Pelobates fuscus, assembly GCF_036172605.1. NCBI lineage: Eukaryota > Metazoa > Chordata > Amphibia > Anura > Pelobatidae > Pelobates > Pelobates fuscus. The sequence continues at coordinate 141,160,985 of NC_086318.1, forward strand.
AGTAGCTAGCTCCCTAATTTGGTATCCTTAAAATGGCAATCTCACATAAGGGTAAGTACTTAACAGTTGCCTGAAAGCTAAAAAGGTTTTAAAAAATGGCTTTTCTTAATACGGATTGTTCAGCTGTTTAGAAGACAGCTCCCTAATTTGCTATCCTGTCTTTATCACATATGTTCAATACACATGGAGCTGAAAGGCTGTTTCAGCTATCTACTATGCTTTCTATATTACTGCTAGCCTCCTCTACTTCTATTGGAAGGTTGTTCCATGGATCTACTACCCTTACTATATCCCTGTTAGCATCTTTTACTTCCACTGGCAGGCCATCTGAGGTATCGATAACAGAAGAAGGCAACAGTGATATTGGAAAGGTAGTAGATACTTGGAACAGCCTTCCAGTGGTACTGGTAAAGGCTATATAGAAAAGGTAGTCTCTGTGATATTGCTGTCTCTTGGATCCATATCTTATATCTTTCCAACAGGTCATTTTCTGTGTCATTTGCTGGTAACTCCTTCTCTTCCATGCCTCTATCAATTGGAGTATCTCAAGGCTCTGTCTTGGGTCCTCTACTCTCCTACATTTATATCTCATCATTGGGTAAACTTATCTGCAGCTATGGCTTCAAAGATGACCCTTATGCCAATGAAACTGGGATCTCCATCTCCATCCCTTATCTCTCCTTTCTCACATCAATGACGGCTTATCTGGCATTTCTTCCCTAATGGCTTTCCGCCATCTCAAATTAAACATATTCAAGACTGAGCTCCTTAAAATCCCCCCCCCCCCCCTTAATTCTACTATAATTTCTGTTTTTTTCTCTCTCTGTTGATGGCAAATTATCTCCCAATTACACCAAATCTTCTGCCTTGGAATTACACTTGACTCCAATCTTTCTTGGATCTCCAACCAACCATTTATGCAATCTTTCCAAAATGTGTCCATTTCTGAACACTGACACCACTAAGCAATTCACCATCAGTCTATCCTAAGTGCCTCTGCTAGGCTAATCCACCTTAGCCGGTTACTTGCCTACCGGTTACTTGCATCTTCTACCTCTTTCCATGCTAAACTGCAAGACTTCTCTTCTGCAGCACCAACCCTCTGGAATGCACTTCCCCACACTGTCAGACTTTACCCTAGTCTGCCTTCCTTTATACGATCTCTAAAGACATTATTGTCCACTGAAAACTAGTACTCAACTCAGTAATTAATGCATTCCTCTAACCCATTATACCCCCTCCTCTCACTCTGTATTAAAATAATTCTCACCCTTAAAGTTCCTACCTCCTGTTTCTCAACCCTCCTATCAGTCTAGATTGTTAAATTAAAAAATTTAATTGTCTCTTAATTATATTGTACTGTGTCTTTTTATTAGTACCAATTGTACCCATGAGGCGCTATGGAGGCTTTGTAAATAATAATAATACACTGCCTGCCCCAAAAAATATCGCCACCTGGTTTTAACGAAGCAAATAGGTGAGAGCCTCCTATTGGATAGTTACTGCATGGGCGATTATCTTTCAGCTGGCAACAAGTTATTTAACCCCAACTTATGCAACAAGTAGCTTCTCATTTCTTAAACAACCATGTCAAAAGACACATCCCCTGGTCGTGTGGAAAATATGTTAGTCTGTTTGAGAAGCGCCAAATCATTGGCATGCATCAAGCAGAGAAAAAATTTAAGGAGATTGCAGAAACTACTAAAATTGGGTTAAGAGCTGTCCAACGCATTATTAAAAACTGGAAGGATAGTGGGGAACCATCGTTTTTGAGTAAATAATGTGGTCGGAAAAAATCCTGACTGTACAGTACTGCGTACTGTACAAGCCTGTGGGGGCAGTGCTATGATCTGGGGTTGCTGTAGTTGGTAAGGTCTAGGTTCAGCAACATTATGTGCCCAACGAATGAAGTCAGCTGACTACCTGAATATACTGAATGAACAGGTTATTCCATCAATGGATTTTTTTCTTCCCTGATGGCACGGGAAGATTCCAAGATGACAATGCCAGTATTCATCGGGCTCAAATTGTGAAAGAGTGGTTCAGGAAACATTAGACATCATTTTCACACATGGATTGGCCACCACAGAGTCGTCTGGACACAATTCTTCACAATCTTTGGGAAGTGCTGGAGAAGGCTTTGTGCAGTGGTCCGACTCCCCCATCATCAATACAAGATCTTCGTGAAAAATTAATGTAACACTGGATGGAAATAAATCTTGTGACATTGCAGAAACTTATCGAAACAATGCCACAGCGAATGCGTGCCGTAATCAAAGCTAAAGGTGGTCCAGCAAATTATTAGAGTGTGTGACCTTTTTTTTTTTTTTGGTGGCAACTTTTTTTTTGGCCAGGCAGTGTACGAGCATGGATAGAAATTGTTTCCACAAAATACTGTTGCACTTTTTTTTCCTGCAATTAATTTGGAAAATATTCATTTTTGAAATGTCCTTCTGAAGTAATTCCTTGGTTTCTAATCATCCTTTGGCTTCTCTTTCTCATAGTTAGTCCCACATAGCTTCATGGGCAGCTAAAACAGAATGGTACATAATATTAATGTTCATGTCTGAACTTTTTGCATGTTCACTTTTTTAATTAAAAAAAACACAATTCATATTCAATATTGAATACGTTTTTCTTGCGATTCATCTTTCTCAAGTCTCATCACGTATGCACAAAAAATATTTGAAAGTAGTAATAAAAAATCTTATTCCAATTCATTTAAAAAGTTTACAAAAAATACTTTGCATTTCATAGCAGGTCTACAGGGTTAACAGGGGGCTTTGTGATGCATCATTATAATGACCACCATGATGGCTATTTGAATAAATAAAACATAACAAACAAAAAAAACAAACAAACAAGGAAACATAATATTTTAAAGTATATTATATGAAAGTGGATATGTCAGGCTCATATGGTGATTTGCCTCAATTGTTTTTTTTTTTCCTCTTAATTAGGCACCTGTGCATGAGGTTGTGATGATGTCATTACTGATGGTCACAGCATCGATGAATGCAGCTCTGCCTGCTGCTCTGACACTAGGCCTTCTGTATGCTCAGACAAGGCTGAAGAAAAAGGGAATTTTTTGTATCAGCCCTCAGAGGATCAACGTGGCTGGCCAATTGAATCTTGCCTGTTTTGACAAGGTAAATGCAAACCTGCAAAATAAGATATTTGCATATGTGCAATCTAGATTTTGACTTAGATTACTAATAATAGTCTGTCAACTCAATAATTGACTTATGAAAAATTATTATGATCAAACGTTTCACAAAATAGCAAATAAAATGTGTTAAACATAACCACTCTGTATGAAAACAATAAAACTAAAACTAATAAAACCAATAAAAAAAATATTGTAGTGGCCATGGTGCTTGGAGTGTTTATTTAAAGTGTAAACATTTTATCAAGATCAGTTTTGTTCTTTTATGTACAATGTTTGGTGCTTTTATATGTTTCCATATAGTTAAAGAACCACTATAGGCACCCAGACCACTTCAGCTTAATGAAGTGGTCTGGGTGCCAGGTCCAGCTAGGTTTAACCCTTTTTTTCTAAAAACATAGCAGTTTCAGAGAAACTGCTATGTTTATAATAGGGTTAATCCAGCCTCTAGTGGCTGTCTCATTGACAGCCGCTAGAGGCGCTTCCGCGCTTCTCACTGGGATTTTCACATGAGACTGGCTGAATGCGCGCGCGGCTCATGCCGTGCATGCGCATTCAACCGAGGAGGAGAGGAGGAGGAGAGTCCCCCGCCCGGCGCTGGAGAAAGAGGTAAGTTTAAACCCTTCCACCCCCTAGAGCCCGGCGGGAGGGGGGCCCTGAGGGTGGGGGCACCCTCAGGGCACTATAGTGCCAGGAAAACAAGTATGTTTTCCTGGCACTATAGTGGTCCTTTAAGCTATTATTTTATTTTGCTCATCCATGATTTTCCACACCTGTTTACCTTAATTTTGTGTAATAATAGTAAAACTACTCACAGCGTTACACATCAAGGTTATTATAACACACACATAGAAAGATAAATGAGCAAATAGAAGTAAAGCATAGCAATACATGAGACAAAAAGTACTATGAAAGTATTTAGATCACATAAATTAAAAGAGAAATAAAATCCAAATATCATGATAAACACACACACACAATTGCCAGATGGCTCTTTTGGTGAAAATTGTAGAAGAAAAAAAAGAGTAGTATATTTCTATACGTAAGGATGTTTGTCATTTTGTTTGCATTCTGTATGATCATGTCTGAGGAATTTAAGTAATGAATACAAGTATATGCAAAAACTCTGGATAGTAATTGATTTCAGTCAACATTTAAAGCTGAGTATACACATTTTGCTCAAAAGTAGTATTTAGGTGTAGTTTTTATATATATCCACATAATGTAAGACAGTGATGTCATGCACTGATTTGTATCAGTATCAGAACAAATTCTAAAGTAGTGAAACTCAGTGGCGGAACTACCATGGTAGCATGGGTCACAGCTGACAGCGCTCCCAGGGGGCCCAGCTGCCCTGTCGACCCTTGCACACGGCCAAACAGGTGGGCCTGCATAATGTCAGGGCCTGTGCATGGCCTCACCAGCCTGGAAATGCAGTGGCTGGCTGACTGTAAGGAGGAAAGTGCACAGCACAGTGCTCCCCTCCTTACAGTTATTGCATGTAACGTGGCCGAGTGCACCGAGTGGACTCATTAGGAACAACAAGCACTTCCTGTCAAACCAGTACCACGGTCTGCTCAACCACGCTACATGGAGATTAGCAGTTACAGGAGGAGAGGGGGATGGTGGAATGGGGAAATGAGACACATGGAGTCGATCGGGGGGCAAATGAGACACATGGAGAGGCTAGGGGTGTGAGACACATTGATAGGCTGGAGGGGGTATGAGACACATGGAGGGGCTGGGAAGGAGGATGAGACAAGGGGTCTCGGGGATGAGACACATGGAAGAGCTGGGGGAATAATGAGAGACATGGAGGGTCCGGTGGGGTGATGAGACATATGGTGGAGCTTGGGGTAGGATGAGACACATGGAGGAGCTGGGGGGGTGAATACGACACATGGAAGTGCAGGTGGGGAATGAGACACATGGAGAAACTGGTAGGCAGTATGAGACATATGGAGGGACTGGGGGATAAGACACATAGGGGGATGAGACATATGGAGGAGTGGAGGATGAGACTCATTGAGAAGTTGAGGGGGAGAATGAGACACATGGAAAGGCTGGGAGGAGAAAGAGACACACAAAGGGGCTAAGGGTGGGAGGATGAGATACATGGAAGGTCAGGTGGGAATGAGACACATGGGGGCCCAGGCAATTTTCACACTGGGGTCCAGTGGTTTCTAGTTATGCCTCTGGTGGAAATTCAACACAAACCATTGCAGCTGAGAGCTATGGTAAAAGTTGAGGACTGTGGCATTGATACAATTGTAGTGAGTGTAGCAGTCCAATTCACATTTCTCACTGTCCTTACAAATTGCACTACACAATCTTATTCTTGGCTGCTATGTTTGCCACATTGTATTGTTCTCATAACATTGTGCGCAGTAGCTCCTTATATGCTTCTATATTCATTAATCCATTCATTCCAGACAGGTACTCTGACAGAAGATGTATTAGATTTATATGGTATGCTTCCATCAAAAGGGGGCTGGTAAGTATTATTACAATTCTCTTGACAGTTCATTTCTATTTAACTTTAGATAATACTAATGTTATGAGTGAAATTAACTACTTGGTAAGGGTATTATCTTGATCAAAATTATTTGCCCAGATATACAGCTTTCTGTTAACATTTTAAATTGTCAATGCATAGAAGAAACAGATATTTTGTACCCTGTTAGACGTTTATAGTCTTGCTAAAAGAGAGATATAAATATCACTCTAACAAAATCAGCCATTTCTACTGGTACAAAGGTAACCCAAGTTATTACTATATGTAAACGATTCACTATCTCATAACATTTCAAACTTATTTTTGTAAATGTTTGCAGTTTTCAGGATATGTATTATTTTTCTTCTGAAAATAATCTTCCTTGGAACCATGTGCTTGGGGCAATGGCAACCTGTCATTCATTGATCATAATGGATGGTGAAAAATATGGAGATCCATTAGATGTGAAGATGTTCGAAGGGACTGGATGGGTAAGTATGGTGTTTTAACTGGTATTAAGGAAACAAAGTAAAATGTACCAAATGGGAAGTTATTTTTTTTTTTAAAGTTTGCCTTTAAGGGACATGCATCACTTTGAGACAACTGTCTCATTCAAAAGTTTAGCTTTGAACAAGACTGTTGCCTCGCTCAGCAGGCTGAAAAAAGCAGGTAAATATGATTTTTTTTCATATTTGTCTACTTCTTCTTTCTTATGCTCTCTACACATACTCCAGGGGAGACATTGATCTAACCAATCAGTGTACAATCCCTAGGAATGCTGGAAATGCTTGTTTAGCATGTCTGACAGATTCACACATGTGCAGTTGGAAGATCTCGTCACCTTGCAACATCCTGACAGGAAGATAAGAGAGGGAGTCAGGTCAGTGTAGTCGTGCAGAGCAAGCTCCAGCGTTGGGTTTTTCTGTCCTGCTGCTGCATAATGATTCCCTATTTATGTCATTAGTGTTCTAATCTGAAAGTGAAATGGGTGGGTATTGTTGAAGGGCAGTTGATACAGATTTCATATTTTATTACAAGGTAAATTCAGTGTCTTCTTAATTAGATCTGCTTGATAACATATATGGTCATGCAGATATTGTCATGAATGTTATTTTTTTTAATTTTTACTAAATAAGTGAATTTGCCTGTGGTGTGATTGTTGGTGCCAAAAATGTTGGCACTGACACCATTGTCTACATATAAGTGCCTGTGTCAAAATACAAGAATGTTTTCTAGCACATTTTATAACTCTGTATAACCCGAGCATATTTTTGAATGCAGCATTGCTGACAGTTATATTCATGACAGGTGTATAGTCGCCATTTGGGCAGTCGGAATCCAGGACAAACCACCCCCATATCCTAACCCAATAACACACAGACACTAAGTAATATGGGGAAATTTGTCCACAGCTTTATTAACCAATAATTAATAATAATATTAATAATAATAATAATAATAATAATAACGATAATAAATTAACAGATAAACATGGGTCATTGCCCCCCATACTCCGCCCCCTCGCATTCTGTTCCTTCGGCTACCATACAAAAGGCAATGACCCCCATATAAAAACACATATACATATTTATAACATACACCAACATTCCAAAGTGCCAACCATCCATTAACCACGGCAGGGGTATACCCGGATACCCCTGCCCCACCAGGTTCTGAGCCACCTCCAGGACTCGAAACCTCTCAACCACCGATGACCACAATCTGTTTATTCCACCTCACGTTCATCCAGGGGAGCCTATTTCCTCTCCTTCAGCTCCCCGTCCCGCCGCTGTGAAAGAAACGGGTTAAATAAACACATAACAAACAAAGGGAGGGTGGGTGGGACAAACTCAACCAGGTAGAAAGTTAGAATGACTCACCTAAAATGGCTGCTCATTTAAATAGCCAATCCTACTTACCCATAATTCCAACCCTTGCTTACTTCCTCCTAAGCCCGCCTCCTAACCCCTGTCAAGGCCTTTTTCCGCTTAGCTGCGCTCTAGCTACATGGGGCTACATGACAGGTGTATAGTCGCCATTTAGGCAGTCGGAATCCAGGACAAACCACCCCCATATCCTAACCCAATAACACACAGACACTAAGTAATATGGGGAAATTTGTCCACAGCTTTATTAACCAATAATTAATAATAATATTAATAATAATAATAATAATAATAATAATAATAATAATAATAATAATAATAATAATAACGATAATAAATTAACAGATAAACATGGGTCATTGCCCCCCATACTCCGCCCCCTCGCATCCTGTTCCTTCGGCTACCATACAAAAGGCAATGACCCCCATATAATAACACATATACATATTTATAACATACACCAACATTCCAAAGTGCCAACCATCCATTAACCACGGCAGGGGTATACCCGGATACCCCTGCCCCACCAGGTTCTGAGCCACCTCCAGGACTCGAAACCTCTCAACCACCGATGACCACAATCTGTTTATTCCACCTCACGTTCATCCAGGGGAGCCTATTTCCTCTCCTTCAGCTCCCCGTCCCGCCACAAGCTCAGACCTTGACCCCTTAAGCTGTCTGAGCTCCGCCACCCCGAAGAAACAGAGCCATCCGTATACCATCCTGCCAACCCAAGTTGAGCAGGTCCAAACCCACATCCGAGAGGTGAACACCATCCGAGCGGTAGTATCCTGGCAACCCTTCCTCCAGCTCAAGGTGCCTTACCACCACACCCCCTACCTTCCGGACAAAGCTTGCCATCAAGCTATTCACTTTCTTTCTGCACCTATCCATAGCCACCGGATACCGAGCGTGCCGCCACCGGCGCCGCGGGACAATCTCCGACCAGACCAACATGACCCCCGGAAGCAGGCCCCTCAACTTATTGATGTCCTGCTTCATCCACTTCACCAGCCGGCGTTGCGGCGTAAGGCCCAGGTCATTACCCCCAATATGCAGGACCAGCAAGTCTGGCGTGTATCCTGCAGCCAGCATCCCAAACAGTGTACCACAAACATCCCCCCAGCAAAATCCAGCAAAATCCGCGATACCCAAACCAACGAACTGCCAACTGGCCTCTCGGAAAACCCAGCTGCTGGCCTCGCGCTCGAGCTGCGGCCCTCCTCTCGGCCCAGAAGACAAACGAATGGCCCACGATCCATGCCTCACGCCCTGGGGGGGAAAAAACAAATGATGAGGGAAGTCCGACAGAGACCCCCACCCCAGCCCAAACAACACAGTGAACCATTTCAATATAGCCAGTTACAAGTCTATTTTTTTTTTTTTGGCATAAAACGGTCCCCAAGTCCATTACTCCAACAGACCCAACCGGACATAGGAACGGAATCTTACCGATTCCCACCTCCCGATCCGCTTCACCACCTCGTCCCCCAATCCCAACCGAGCCGCCTCCGTGGCCGCCCCAATACGGAACGAGTGCGTTCCAAATCGTTCAGCACGAAGCCCTAATTTGCCCAAGCCCAACCGAAAAACTTTCGTGAACTGGAAACGAGAAAGGGACGATCCGTCGGCATGCACCAACAAGGAACCCCCCATCGCTGGCCTCCGCGCCAGGTACTCCGCCGTAGCAGCCAACGGGCACAAAGCCGAGCCCGGCAAGGCCCCCAGTGCCACGTCCCGGCCCACGCCGCGGACGTCCGTTTTGGATCTGCCAAGGTGCACCACCACTTTCCCATCCAAGACACGAACCCCCGAAAATTGCAGGCCCCCCTGCACCATCTTATTAGCGCTCACCAATTCCCCAATTCAGAATGCCCCAAAAAACGCCAAAATAAACGCCACCTTGAACAGCGAAGCCTCGAACCCATCGAAACAGATCTCAGGCAATAGACCCACCAAATCCCCCAGTAGCTGAACCGACACCGGGCGCCTGGTATCCGGCGACCTGCGTCCCTTGCGATAACCCTTCAGGGCTTGCCTGATGACGAAGGTCTTGGTAAAGTCCTCCTTCCCATGCCACCTAAACCAAAATGCCATTGCCGCCATGGACCTGTCCACCATGGCAGGCGACGCCCCTTTTGCCAGCAACTGACAGGTGTACCACAGGAAAGCATCCCGCAGGGCATCCCCGTCGTCCATGGCCAACCCGTCCAGCGACCGCTCCCACAAGCCCCAAACCTTACTGTACAAGGCCCAAGTGGCCGGTGCCAGAGAAGCCTTCACAAGTCCTCCAAGCAGGATGCTCCCAGCTGCCAAATCTCGTCCGGGCAAGCCTGCCCTTCCTTCGATGCCCCCGGCACCACCAGCCAGAATCGGGACCACTGAATATGAGACAGAGCATCAGCCACCTCATTCAAATAGCCGGGAACATGGCGCGCGCGAAAAACAACATTCCGAGATATACACAGCAATACCAGTCGCCTAAGCAGCTTAACCACCGGCCTCGAGGCCGCAGATTGACGATTCACCGCGTGAACCACTGCCATGTTATCCGAGAAAAAGACCACTTTCCGATCGCGCAGCCCGTCGCCCCACAGTGCCATCGCAACGACCAACGGGAACAACTCAAGGAAAGCCAAGTTGCGCATAAGAGGGCTCGAACCCCAAGAGTCCGGCCACCTCTCCGCACACCAGCAGCCACCAAAATATGCCCCAAAGCCCACACTGCCCGATGCATCCGTGAAAAGCTCAAGCTCGGCCGACGACTGGCCCTCCTGTCGGAACAACACCGTCCCGTTAAAGTCCCGCAAGAAGGCATCCCAGATGCCCAAGTCCGCTCTCATGGCCGCCGACACCCGGATGAAATGGTGCGGGGACCGAACCCCCGCGGTAGCGGCCGACAAACTGCGACTGAAGACCCTTCCCATTGGAATGACCCGACACGCAAAATTGAGCAGCCCAATCAAAGACTGGAGCTGCCGCAGAGTAACCTTGTGCGCCCCGGCCACAGCAGCCACCGCCCCTCGAAGCCTTTCCAGCTTATCCCGGGGCAGCCGACATTCGCCCAACCCAGAGTCAATCTCCAGACCCAGGAAACTCAGACACGTGGTCGGGCCTTCAGTTTTATCCGCCGCCAACGGAACCCCGAAGTGGCCCGCCACCCACTCAACCGTCCGCAGCAGGCGCAGGCAATCCAAGGAATCAGCCGGCCCCACACACAGAAAATCATCCAGATAATGCACAATAAAACGATTCCCCGCTTCCACCCGTACCACCCATTAGAGAAAAGTGCTAAATTTCTCAAAATAGGAGCACGAAATGGAACAACCCATGGGCAGGCACAAGTCCACGAAGTAGGCCCCTTCGAAGAAACACCCCAGTAGGTGATGACAGTCCCGATGGACCGGCAGCAGCCGAAACGCGGCCTCAATGTCCACTTTCGCCATCAGAGCCCCACGCCCGGCCCGCCGGACCAGATCGACCGCCAGGTCGAAAGATGCATATGACACCGAGCACAAGTTCTTATGAATACCGTCATTCACCGACTCCCCTTTCGGGTACGAGAGATGGTGAATGAGTCTAAATTTACCCGGCTCCTTCTTGGGAACCACCCCAAGTGGGGAAATCCGCAGGCCTTCCAGCGGAGGCACTGCGAACGGGCCCGCCATGCGGCCCAGCCCGACTTCTTTGCCCAGCTTTTCCCTAACCACGTCCGGGAAGTCAGCCACAGACTTCAGGTTGCGCAGCCTCCCCGATCCCCCCTCCCGCTCCTGAAACGGAATAAAAAACCCCGTCGCAAAACCCGCCAGGAGCACAGCAGCATCCGCCCTGTTATCGTAGCGGCTTAGCCACGGCTCCATCGCGCTTAGCCTCACTGGGGTTAAGCCCAGGGGAAGCGGATGCACCCCCTCCCCCGGCCGCGACAGCCGCACCGGCGCCACCGGACTTACCCTTCTTGAAGCAGCGGTTGAGCCCATGAGCGCCTCCGCAGCCGGAGCACCCGTGCTTGAAACGACAGGTGGCCCCCCATTTGCATTGGCCCTCATTATAGAGCCAACATAAGCCCTTTGGTAAGGTGGCCAACGAGGCGGACTGCCCCCTAGCGCCGGCCGAGTTCTGAAAGGGCTGCGCCTTTTGCGCCATCATCAGCTTCATCCAGAGCGGCAGGTCCATTTGGTCCCACCGCATACCCGGGTTAGCCGCCAGCCGCTGCCTAAACTGCTCGTCATACCGCCACCACGCCAACCCCCCGTAAGTCCGGTACGCTTCCCAAATGCCATCCAAATAGCAAAACAGAGATGAGCATAACCCCGGCGATTTCTCGCCGAGCACGCTAGCCAGCACGCAAAAGGCCCTCAACCAATTACCAAAGGACTTCGGAATCTTGCGATACCGCTTCCTCTTCTCCTCCTCCTCCTTCTTCTCGTCCTTCTTATCCTCCTCTTTGAGGTCTATAAAGTCCTCTAATGGGAGGAGGGAGAAGATCTCACAGAATTCACCCTTCCATATCTTATCCTTTACGTCCTGTTTCAAATGAACCCCCAGCGGGCCCGCAAAAGATACATACGCGTGCTGCCTAGCCGCGTCGGGGATACCCCCAGTCAACTCAGCCCGCTCACTCCCCGCCTCCCCTACTTCCTGCGGCACCACCATGTCCCCGCCCGAACTAGGCCCTGTGGAATTCCCGACCCGAGAGCCCGTAGCCACAGCACCCGGAGCCCACACCTGACCAATGCCGCTAGTGTCACCCCCCGCCCCTAATGAGTGGAGTAGTGCCTGAAGTGTGGTAACTAAAGCGCTAGAGTGTAGTGACCCACTGGACTCACCGGCCAAGCCCCCCGACACCGGAACGGTGGGGGCTGCAGTGCAGATCGCCCGACGTCCAGGAAGAGGAACTTCCGCCGCTGTCTCGCCGACCGGGGAGCCCACCCGGTGACCAGCCTGCGAGGAGGCAGAACGGCTCCGAGATCTAGGACAAGGAGAAGAAGTCCTGGGTAGGGTGTAACGGACATCAATACCCCTCCCGTCACGACCCCAGGAGCGCCTGCTCTGCACCGAAGCCTCCCGCTGACCTCTACCACCACGTGGCACCTGGGAACCCCTGGGGCTACGACTCCTCCCGTCTCTACCAGCAGGCCGCCCCTGCCGACCATACCTAGGGGCTGCCGCACCTTCCCCTGCCGAGCTGTCCGAGGGGGAGCAGTGCCGACCCGACCTCCCCCGCGCATCCCGGGACCCCAGAGATCTAACGGGCGAGGGACTGCCGCTACTACTCCCAGAACCCGGGCCCCCCCGCCGCCCAACCACTACGGAGGATCCCAGTCCCCGGCCTCCCCTATCCCTCTGCCTAACTACCTCCGGAACCCCCTTTCCCGCACCCACCGCCACTGCCCCCTTACCTTTTCCCCCATGCTTACCAGACCCCGTCGGCCCAGACCTACCCACCACCCCTTCGGGGGACCCGCTCTCTGACCTGGCCGCATCCCGAGAACCCCCACCGCCCTTGGAACTCACTCCTTTCGAACCACATTTACGCTTAGGGGCCCCAGGACCCTCCCCCCTTACGACTATGGCCTGGGCGCCCTCCACCGGCCTACTCCTGCCCCCCTCTGTGGCAGAGCTCCCCCTAGCGACCTTCCCGCCAAGAGGGCCCCGGCCGGAGCCCTCTGCACTTGCCTGTTGCCTCCTAGGCCGGCCATGCGGTCTCCCGGATCCAGCCTCATCATCATCATCGTCACTCTCCGATGGGGGGGAAGCCCTCCTAGACCTCCCCTCCGTGGGTCCCGCACCACCAGGGGGCCGCCCGGCCACCTCTGACCCGAAAGCAGCAGCGCCCCCGTCCACGACATCCTTCTGCCGCCGAGTGCTCATCCGAGGCTCCGGCCGCACGCGGGGAGGCAAGGCCTCGACCACGCGGCTCCCGGGCCTGCTGCCGGTCGCAACCGAAACTCCACTGCTTCCGGGGACAACTTCACCGGGCCCCGCGCCCGGGCTTAGCCTCCTCGGGGGCCTCCGGGCCCGGACCGGTCTCCCGCCATCGCCGTCCCGATACGCCGCCTCCGCCAGGGCAGGGCCAAGCTGTACCCGTAGCCAGTCCACACCCTGATGCCGTGCTGCCGACCTGATCCCCTCCAGCAAACGCTCCACGTCGTCCATTGGCCCTGCAGAGGAGACAAAAGAAATCCGACCAAGCAAGTCCGCGCACACCGAGGTGAACACAAACTCAACCAGGTAGAAAGTTAGAATGACTCACCTAAAATGGCTGCTCATTTAAATAGCCAATCCTACTTACCCATAATTCCAACCCTTGCTTACTTCCTCCTAAGCCCGCCTCCTAACCCCTGTCAAGGCCTTTTTCCACTTAGCTGCGCTCTAGCTACATGGGGCTACAGTCTGACCAGTTCCAATTTACTTCACTGACCTGCAGAATCTCCCATCTGAATCTAACAGATTTATGGAATTGGAATATGCGGTTACTAATTGCCTAACTTTCTAAAGCCAGTATTGACTAAAATCCCTAAGTAATATTTCCAGAACCGTGTTGAAATGAATATATGCTTTGAGGGTTTTTGTGTCATTGCATCAGTTAGTTGTATTTTTTCATGTCAATGGTATTTTTTATTAGAACTATTTTTTTGTTTTTGCTTTTTGTAATGGACTTTTTTAAATAGGAGCTCGAAGACCCTACAAAAGGCAATCAGAAAGGTGGGACGACAGTTAGACCAGGATGCAAAGCTCAGAAGGCAAGTGATATCATTATTATTCCTGTAAATGTATATACTCTGTACCTAATAAACAGGGTTCCGAGCAATGGGGAATGTTTGCCTTTAATATCTCTAAACCTGCTCAATGGTATAATCACTTGAAGTAAAGGCCCAGGAATAAATAATTAGGGGGTTTCACTATCCCTAGTGGCAGGTTATCTTTCCCATTCTCTGCCCGTTCTATACAATATATATATATATATATATATATATATATATTCTTTCTGGAGGGAAATGAGGAATCCAATGTCTTAATGGAGCCTGTGGTTAATCTGGATATCTTTACCCCTGGCTGCATAAAACTCTCACTCACAGACTGCTGTCATGGGGATCTGATACCATATTGTCATGCAAAATGTCTAATAATGTTCTGTATGTGTTTGTATGTTATATATGACATATTTTTTGTCTCAACTGAAATGTTTACTCTTAAACCAACATTATGTACCCTCTCTATACCCTAAACCTTTACTCTGCTTAGATAATTTAATCCAGTAGATTTAGTGTCAACACAGAATGCCAGTCAATTGTAGTACAAACACATACTGAAACTACTTATTTTGATATTCTATTGCATCTATCACTGTTATGTCCATCTGCGGCATAAAACTAATACTCAAAATATTCAAAATCATTCCACCCTACCTGAGTAGAATGCTCTCCCCAACTGTTCCCACCTCCTGTGACCTCCGAACCATTACCAGCACTTTATTTAGCATATTGCAATACAAAAATAAAGTAAAGCACAGCAATTATGGTATAACCTCACGGACACAGTCAAATCTTCATTCAATCTAATATCCTTTAAGAGATCTATGGCAACATACCTCAATACTGAATTCAACTGTCATGGTTGACTATATTTATGACCTATCATGTGTTAAATGTATATATGTATGTGTGTGTGTGTGTATATATATATATATATATATATATATATATATATATATACCTACATAAATATATATAGCATACACAAAAATGATTTAATTAAAAAAAATCTAAATGTGTCAAAGATTTTTCCCACATGATTTTTGTTACAGAAACAGCTAATCTGTATGCAGGTAGGGCAGATTAATTAAATCTTCATAATGTAGTATATTATAAAATTACTGTATTATGTAGAATAGACAAAATCTTTTTCTGTAAACACTGGTGCATTCATGCTCAATATGCTGTAATGTAACTTCCAACTCAATATTGGAAGAGCCACTCATGGATCTACCCATTTAATTGATTTTAATGCTGCAGCCATTTTATCTTAGTGGAAAGACCACCGCAACAAAGTTATCTTTGCACCTATCGACACACTTGTTTTTGAGCTTCACAGGGTGTCATATCAGACCATTATTAAAATATTACTCAATAACTGATATAATTTCATGGTGTTTATTAAGGTAAACACAATATTTATCCAGAGGGAATAGGGCATGACTATCTAGCTAAGTGGACATAGAGTAAAATAAATCAACATATCTTACTTGGATGCCATTCTTTCTTTGTTTTAGAACATACAATTTGAGAGTGGCAATGCAGTTTTAAAGTACTGAGTAGACAGGGCAGAGTAGAGAGAGGATATTTGACCATTGTGAAAGGGGTGGTAGAACATATTTGATCAAAAGGAGTAGGACTAGCTAACCAGGGAGAAAGAGTTGTGATGGGCATTTTATCATGATTTTACTGATGTACTTTGTCAGTTAAATCAACAAATTGTGGTTGTGGATGAAAGTTTTATTTCATCCAAAACAGCAAGAATGCATATTTGCAATTATAGGTGACTTTCTTTTAAGTTTAACAAAGGGAAATTTGAAAATATTCAGGAACCAAGAAGTGGAAAGAGGAAAATATATATATATATTTTTTTTTTTTTACTTTTTAATTCTTTATTCAATGAACATTTTCCATACATGTGAAAATCAGAGAGTGTGTGAATTTAACAAAAACCCTTTTAATAAAAGTAGAATGATACATTTAACAACGATAATAGCAATAGCAATATCTCAGAAAAAAAAAAATCAAAAGGAAAGGGGCATTTCAAGTCTGAAATTATAGCTGCATCCAAAAACAAAACAAAAATGAATAACTTTTAAAAAACAAAAACAAAATAGAGGGCATGGGTTGAGATGCAGAGAGGAAAGTCTCATGGTAGAGTAGCTCCTCAACAATACCAGCCCTCAAGCATCTTTTACAATGGCTATCCTTAAGTGGAGACCCCAGAGAGTCAAGGGTACACACACCAACAAGACACCCTAAATTGTGGAAATCCTTAAAATCTCAGCATCAGCCAAGAAAGTACAGCACTGGCATGACCAAAGTGGTGGATACGAAGCAATGTCTTTGACAGAATCAGAAACCATGACAGAGTTGGATCTCCTACAAAATATGGCAGACAACTCGCCTACATTCAGGAATATCCTCCACGCTATGTTTTCCAACTAGCAGGCCACTATTTCAGAGGACTTCTACACAGTGATGGCCAAACTGAGGAAGGATTTTGCTGACTTGGGCAGGAGGACAGATCATTTAGAGGTCAATAAGGGGGAGCTTTGCATGTCACATAGCAATATGGCTGACAAGGTACAGGCACTGTAGGAGCACAAGGCAGAACTGGCAAATAAGCTGGTGAACCTTGGACCACTCATAAAAGTGCTTTAAAAAATTCTCAAAGTTTGAGAAGATACAGATTTTGCATAATATTATATGCTCACTTTTTTATTTCCATATTATTATTACTAGTAGAAGTATTATGTCATAATATTCTGTAGATTCTAATACTTGATCACAATTAAAAGAGGTTATCAACATTAAAATATCTAAGTAGTTTTTAAATACTATATGAAAATTCTATTTTCAGTGTGTTTGTGTTTTCTGTTTTTTTTACAGTGTGTTTAACTGTTTATACTCTTCTAACACTTATTATTGACACATAATAAATAATCTCTTAGTAAAATGTGTTTTTGTTTTGCAATCAGGTCCCCGTTGAGGGAATCTCCATTCTGCATCAATTCCCATTCTCCTCCACTTTACAGCGTATGTCTGTTGTGACACAGGTCATAGGGGAAGAGAGCCTCACAGTTTATTTAAAAGGAGCTCCAGAGATGGTTATCCGCTACTGTAAACCTGAAACTGGTAATTAAAAAAAAGTTAACTGAAACTATAATGTAACAAGACAAAGAGTTTTGAGTGCAAAATTAATACAAAATAAACCCTGCAATACTCATACTGTCATTCCTGGTGCACACGCACTGGCCCTCGCATGTACAGCAAATTTATTTTTTCATGCCCCTATCAGACCCTCTGCATTGAGTGGATGACATGCCTATGATGATATCTTCTACTCACTCTTTATAGCATAGGAGTATTCAAAGTTAAATATACAGTACTTAAGACATAACAGCCAGTCCCTACTACGCTTACTTTACCTCCTCTATTAAATATCTACTTCATTCTCTATCTCAATGTCTCCCACTCTGTTTTCACTCTTGTCTTCTCCAGTCTCACTGATAAAGTAAGTATAAATTAACATGACAGTAACAAAAATTACTAAACTACCAGCACTAATATTGAGATCACATTGATGAGTTCTCCTCACAGAAACACTGAAAACATAAAAGTATACCATAAAAGCAAAGAGTGATACTCGTATTGGTAACAATCTCCACCACCAGTGAATTGAAACACTTACAAAATTATAAAGCCTGTACCTAAGGCTGAAGGTTAATTGTAGTCCTTGAAGACGGTAACACAGTACAAAACATTTTGAGGATGCACTTAAAATGGATGTATCTTAAAAAAACAATGTTACAGACATGCTATCATAAGCAACAACACTTTCTAAAATAGATATATAATGCACTTACAAAAAGAGTTACAGATTCAGGCGTATTTTCCCTCTAGGGATATATCCACTCAATAGTATCCACTTCATGGTAGTATATAGTGAACATAAAAAATCAATAGTGCAGTGTTTTTGTTTTGTTTTTAATCAATTTCAAAGCTTTAATATATTGATACACTTGCAAACATAGAGAAAAATCCTATCATTATCCAGGCTAAAATGTTGAGGTGCATGTCCATGAATTTTACAGGTAGTATAATACGGTTAAAATAAAACAAATGCATTAAGCAAGTAAATCCTTTTTTCCTACAAGTTTTTGGTTTATGTATATATATTTTTATTAACAGGACTTACTGTGAGATTTGTTTCCAATATAAGTAGTTATCATGTGGGAAGTACCATAAAAAACAAAACAAAAGTTTTGTTGTACTGTAGGTTACATCTCAAGTCTTTGTAGATTGGAATATGTCACACACTTCTATTGTTTTAACATGAATGTGAACAAAATCCCCAAGAACCATGGTGAAAATTAAAAAGTAAGGATCGTACTGTAAACATGGACAACAAAAAACATATATACATCAAAGGAACACTGTAGCATTAGGAATTTATATCTGTATAAAAATAGAAATAATATAACTAAACTAAAACTTATTATTCATGTTTTCTCCAGGGGCGAGTATCCCTCCTCATTGGGTTGTGTCACAATGGATGCGTGCCATAGAGGAGCACTGGGAGACTTTAAGTGCACGCGTGGCATTTACTGCAAAGCTCCCAAGATTCTGCCATAGAGAATCAGTGAATACAATAATTCTCTATGGCTGTCCATGATAGCACTGTGCATGCGCACATGACATCATAGTATGTTACGGTACGAGACTTGGAAAGTTACTGTTTCCATACCCAGAGGGCTTGGAGGCGTGACTTGAAGCTGTGCTACCGACCCTTCTAATTAGTGAACTAAAGGGTTTTCAGATGTACGAGAGTGGGGCAGGAAAAAGTGCCTTTAAGAAAAACAGTTGCGTAAAGAGTAGTGAGAAGGAATTAGACAATGAACACAAGAATAAGATGAGTAGACGGGTGAGGAAAGGTTGCAGTAAATGCAGTAATACTGAGCAAGCATGAAAGAGAAATAAAGTATTACCATATTAAAAAATTGGATTTAACCATGTTATTTTTAGAAAACCATGGGCATGTGTAAGGTCAAGAATCTGTTGTTAAAGCCTGATGCTTTCATGAAAGTCAGTCATGTATTCAGAGTAGTAAATATAATCATACAATTACGGAACATTAAAAACATTAACTTTGTAACATTTCCATTAATACATGTTTATTCTATCTACAACTCTTCTTCCAGGCAGGTAATTAATCTGCTTGCTTGAAGGCAGGTAGTTAAAGGGTCACTCCAGGCACCCAGACCACTTCGGCTCATTGGAGTGGTCTGGGTGCCAACTCCCACTACCCTTAACCCTGCAAGTGTAATTATTGCAGTTTTTTTAAAACTGCAATAATTACCTTGCAGGGTTAAGTCCTCCCCTAGTGGCTGTCTATTAGACAGCCACTAGAGGACACTTCCTGCTTCATAGCACAGGTTTTCTGTGCTAGAGCGTCGCTGGATGTCCTCACGCTGTGTGAGGACCTCCAGCGTCGCTCTATTCCCCATAGGGAAGCATTGAAATTCATTTTCAATGCTTTCCTATGGGGTGCGCTAATGCGCATGCGCGGCATTGCCGCGCATGCGCATTAGGTCTCCTCGGCCGGCGGGCGAGATCAGTCTCGCCCACCGGCCGACGTAACCAGAAGGAGGAGCGGCGGGGGAGGAGGAAGCAGCGACGTGGGACCTGTCGCTGCCCCTGGTAAGTGACTGAAGGGGTTTTCACCCCTTCAGCAACTGGGGATTGGGGGGTGGGAGGGAGAGGGACCCTCCAGTGCCAGGAAAACGGATCGTTTTCCTGGCACTGGAGTTTCCCTTTAAGCCTTCATACCTGTTTTTTCAGATCATAAGGCATCATAGTTCTGATTATACACATGTTAAGAGCATTGTGAACATAATGTTAGTTTTTCGTTATTCTGGTTAATCCAAGTGTAATGGTAGGAACTATTTTTGACCTTGTAAGGCACTGAAAATCTACTTAAAAGACAGACATTATAACACTGTACAGCATTCCATAAAGAACACTAGGAATGCCCTATATGCACCAGTGAGCAGACTCAATAATAATGAGGTAATTAATATATCAGAGCTGCTGCAGAAAGTGCGGGCCATCTGTGCGCGCTTTTGGCATTCTCACCCTGCTGATGCTTGCCTGTCTGCGCTGCAGCGTAACTTCGGCCTTCCGGCTCACCGCCTCATGAGACTGTGCGAGCAGTAGCAGGCAATAGTGGAGTTTCAGCTGCAGCACGCACGGGTCAGTCGCTCTGCGGAACAGAGTTTTCTTTTTTTATATGTCCCAATATTTTAGGGGCCACCCCAATAAAAAACAAACAAAAATAAATAAATAAAAAATAGTGTTGGCTACCTCCTCCTCCTCCACCGCTGCTTCCACCTACACCGCCACGGTCACTGCCTCCTCAACCTATGGGTCACTTAGTATAAACTATGTACACATTAGCAGCGGCTTGAAAAGGCTTTTTCTCCATGCATCAGGAGATGAGCATTTCTCCATGCATAAGGACTGCAAGAAATGCACCGCAGGCTGCAAATGTTTCTTTTTTTTGTATGTTCCAATATTTTGGGGGCTACCACAATTTAAAAAAAAAAATCATAATAATAAAAAAAAAAAAACACAGTGTTGTCTACCTCCTCCTCCTCCACCGCTGCTTCCACCTACACCGCCACGGTCACCGTCTCCTCAACCTATGGGTCACTTAGTATAAACTATGTACACATTAGCAGATGCTTGTGAAGGCTTTTTCTCCATGCATCAGGAGTTGAGTTCAGTTTGAACAATGAAAGAGAATACCCTGCACTCCAACCCTCTCTCAAATGGATAATTCTGTCGATCCTCCTGACAGCCATGCTTTAGATTTTGATTTATGTTCTTCCAAAGCTAAAATCAAAGATTCCATCTAGTGGTATTTTATGGCTCAGCTGTATTTTTAATTTTTAGGTATTTTATGGTATTTAAGTGATTTCCCTATCCACATTTGTTTGCAGGACACTTGTCCTATTCTTACTCCCATTTTACTTCCTTTTGCAGCTCTCTAGCCCTTTCCAGGAGATTTTTAGAGGCATTTTTGTGGCCAAAAGTCTGGGTCCCCATTGACTTCAATGGGGTTCGGGTTCAGGGTCAAGTTTGGGGTCAAGTTCGGCCAAACCCGCCGGACCCGAACATCCAGGTGTCCGCTCAACTCTAGTCTTGACCTAGAGCATTTCTCCACTAATCTGTAAACTCTCCTTTTACCTATGTCAAACCTCACCTGTCCTAGCTCTGCAACCTCCTTCTACAATTCCACCCTCTCCTCTCAACTAGACATCATGGCACCTCCTACATTTAAATGCAGCGAGCGCCCCAACAACAACCTTGGCACACCAAGCTGACTCGATATCTCCAAAAATGCTCCAGAACTGCTGAACGCTGTTGGAGAAAGTCTCACTGTGCGTCTGGCTTTCACCACTATAAATTTATGCTGCACTCATACAGCTTGGCTCTTTTCTCTGCAAAAGTAAATTACTTCAATACCCTCATAATCACACTCTCCCGAAAACCCAAACGACTATATCACACATTTAACTCTCTTCTTCGTCCTATTGTTCCTCCTCCACCTACTAACTTGACCGCCTCAGACTTTGCAACTCACTTCACTGACAATCAGGGAAGAGATCTCTCATCTTTCTTCTTCCCCTTACAATACTTCCCCTAACCTCACTCCCTCTGCTGTTCTATGTTCATTCACACCCGCTACATCAGAAGAGGTTTCTGCTCTGCTCCAGTCCTCCCGCCCCACCACCTGCTCACTAGATCCAATTCCCTCGCATCTCATCTGTACTCTGTCTTCTTCTCTTTCTCTACCTCTCACTAAAATTCTCAATCTCTCTCTCTCCTCTGGCATATTTCCATCACCCTTCAAACATGCAACTACAACCCCAAGTCTAAAGAAGCCCAATCTTGACCCTAACACCCTGTCCAACTACCGTCCTATTGTGGTATATCACCAAATTAATATATATATATATATTACACAAGGTTCGTCTACATTAAAAGGTATTTATTAGAAGGCAACAACACAATACTATAAATTTATCACAAACACACAGCCCAGACCCACGAAGCAACAACCCTTTTTAAATCTATCTATCTATATAGTAATCCCCTTCCCCACATGTTTGATCTCACCCACGGTTAGGCCTTCACATCTAGTAATGGCTCACTGCTGCAAGTTGAACATCACATCCACCAAGGAAGAAAAGGAAGCAACAGAGTGTAACATAGTTCACCATGATAGCACATGGCGTCTGCACATCTGCTCTGCAGCACAGCCAAGAAGGAACAGACAGGAATGAGGATAGGGGGAAGTGGTTATATCTTTCCTGACTTGTAAAGGTATTGAATTACCCAATTACCATATCAAAGGGTAAAGCTTATTCCCCTGTAAGAAAGATCTACTTGAACTTGGTCACATGACCCCTGGTCACCATATTAGTTTGATGACAGAATGTCACCACACCTATCTCGCTACTGCCTTTTGCATCCAAGATCCTTGAAAGAGTTGTGTATGCGAGATTGACAAACTTCCTCAAGTCCAATTCTCTGCTAGACCCACTTCAGTCTGGTTTCCGTTCTAAGCACTCTGAAGAAACGGCACTGACCAAAGTATCCAATGATCTACTCGCTGCAAAATCTCGCAGTCACTACTCTATCCTAATTCTCCTTGACCTTTCTGTGGCTTCTGTGGATCTTCATCAGCTTCTTCTTATCCTCTGCAATATTGTTCTACAAGATATTGCTCTCTCCTGGTGCTCCTCCTACCTCTCCCAGCACTTTTTCAGTGTTTCTTTCTCTGGCTCTACTTCTTCTCCCCAACTCCTCTCTGTTGGTGTGCCCCAAGATTCGGTCCTTGGTCCCTTACTGTTCTCCATCTATACTGCCTCCCTTGGTAAACTTATTAGCTCCTTTTGGCTTCCAATATCATTTCTATGTGGATGACACACACATCTATCTGTCCTCTCCTGATCTCTCCCCATCCCACTTGACCACTGTCTCTGACTGCCTCTAACTGGATGGCTTCCCACTTCCTTAAACTCAGCTTGAACAAAACTGAAATTCTGGTCTTTGTTCCCACAAGTGTGGCTACTCTGTTTCTGTCTCCCTCCATGTCAACGGTGCTACCATCAGCTCCACCACGCAGGCTCGCTGCCTAGGTGTTCTCTTTGACTCTGACCTCTCCTTCATGCCTCATGTTCAGTCTATCGCCAAATCTTGCTGCTTCCATCTCAAAAACATTGTTTGCATTCGACTCTACTTAATGCCAGATGCGACTACGGTGCTGGTCCATTCCACTGTTCTTTCTCACCTTGACTACTGTACTCCACTTCTCATTGGTCTTACGTGCTCCCAACTTGCACCGTTACAGTCCATAATGAATGCGGCGGCGAGGCTCATCTTCCTGTCCGCCCGCACCGCCCACGACTCATCCTTCTGTCAGTCCCTACATTGCATTCCTGTAAGATATAGGGCTAAATTTTTAATTCTGGTTATTTCTTTCAAATCTCTACATAATGCTGTTCCCACCTATCTATCCTCTCTAATACACAAGTATGTCCCGTCTAGGCCCTTACGCTCTGCTGAAGACTTACGTCTATCTTCTGTCCGTACTCCCACCGATGATGCTTGTCTTTAAGACTTCTCGAGGGCTGCACCATTCCTGTGGAACTCACTTCCCTTCTCCGTTAGATGCTCACCCAGTCTCCAATCCTTCAAGAAATCATTAAAAACCCACTTCTTCATAAAAGCGCATCAGTTAAACTGTTAATAGCTCCAGACTGATTCCTCTCTTGCAACTGTCATTAGTCTAATACTATCCTTACCTTTTGTGTTACTTTACCCCACTCCCTCTAGCATGCAGCATATTGAGCAGGGCCCTCAACCCCTCTGTTCCTGTGTGTCCAACTTGTCTGCTTACAACTACGCTTGTTCATCCACCCACTGTAAAGCTCTGTGGAATTTGTTGGCGTTATATAAATAATAACATTATAATAACATAATAATAAATGGTGTCTGGTCCATCTCAGCGTCAAGCTCCCCTGGCCAGCTTGTTCTTTTAAATACCATGAAATGCAATCTTGAGTTTTTATTGAAGTCATAATACAACTGGATTATGTGCCTTGCAGCATAATATGATAGTATTCAGTTACAGGACAAAGCTTTTTTTCAGCTGGAAAGATTGCATGACCTTGTGCATTTGTAGTCCTTCTTTAAAATTATCCTTGTGCCGACCACTCTGGTGAAAGTGGTTATTTAAGTTATTTTGTCATTTTTGTCAGTGTGCAGCCATTTATATTTTGAGTTGCAACACGTGGTTCAACTTAACAGTTTGCAAACAGACAGATAGATAGATAGATAGATAGATAGACAGACATCAAATTTACATAACAAGCAGGCTTAATGATTTGTGAAAAATGAATAAATAGTTAATTTTCAAGTATTTAATTAATCTGCTCATTAATTTCTATTTTTTTTAACAATGAAACATTTTTAAATGGAAACTAAACTCGTTTTCCTAGCACTTGTTTGCTTGCTTGCTTTCTTTCAATGGGAAGGGGTGTGTTAGCTGTTATCTTGACATTAACTGCTTGCTTCCCAATCAGTTCCCCAGCGTTTTTCAGAAACACTTGATATCTATACAATGCAAGGTTTTCGAGTTATTGGACTGGCATATCGATCATTGGAAATTGGACTACTTCCACAACTAGAACAATTAGGCAGGTAAGAACCTGAGATGGACTACATATACATTCCTTTACAACATTTTCACAATGAAATGTTAGATCAATACATTTCCCTTCACAACTGATCATTAAATGATCCGCACATTTGCCTATAAACCACATGAGCACATGGTTGACAGATGTGTGCAATACAATTGCAATGATGTATTTATATGATATAAAATCCTACATTATCATTGCAGCCTGACTCCCTAACTCATTTAGTTTTAGATATGCTTTTTTTATTATAACCCTGACATGCACTCCTTTTGTCAATCAGAAAGCCACAGTGACAGATTCATCAAAGAAACACTATAGTGTATACATGCATATATTCCCAACACTATAGTGCTGGAGTTGCTGTTTAGGTTACCTTTTCTCTGAAAAGGCAGTGTTTGCATTGCTGAGACTGCAATGTCAGGCTGTAGACACCAGAACCACTACATTAAGTTGAAATGGTCCTGGTGACTACAGCATCCCAAGATATAACAAATGTATTTTTATATTTCATCCAGCATCAGCACACAGAGTAGTCTAATGCTTTAGGACTTATGGGGGCTTTGTCAGGAGAGATCCATCAGATCCTACCACTCCCCTTGAATTACCTTGACAATTTTATTTGGTAAATTCATACTTTTAACCCCTTAAGGACCAAACTTCTGGAATAAAAGGGAATCATGACATGTCACACATGGCATGTGTCCTTAAGGGGTTAAGGGGTTAAAGGACCACTCTAGGCACCCAGACCACTTCAGCTTAATGAAGTGGTCTGGGTGCCAGGTCCTTCTAGGGTTAACCCATTTTTTCAGAAACATAGCAGTTTCAGAGAAACTGCTATGTTTATGAATGGGTTAAGCCTTCCCCCTATGTCCTCTAGTGGCTGTCTCATTGACAGCCGCTAGAGGCGCTTGCGTGCTTCTCACTGTGATTTTCACAGTGAGAGCACGCCAGCGTCCATAGGAAAGCATTGTGAATGCTTTCCTATGTGACCGGCTGAATGCGCGCGCAGCTCTTGCCGCGCGTGCGCATTCAGCCGACGGGGAGGAGAAGAGGAGGATCGGAGGAGGAGAGCAGGAGGAGATCTCTCCGCCCAGCGCTGGAAAAAGGTAAGGTTTTACCCCTTTCCCCTTTCCAGAGCCGGGCGGGAGTGGGTCCCTGAGGGTGGGGGCACCCTCAGGGCACTCTAGTGCCAGGAAAACGAGTATGCTTTCCTGGCACTAGAGTGGTCCTTTAAGGCTTATAATTTCCCTTTAGCATTATCAGTCGGCACATTTCGAAATCTTTCTATCCAAAAATTGGTTTAGATATGGAATGCCGTCATGCTGGGTATTTCAATTATATTTGAAATTTCTGAAGACTTGTTTGTACTTTCTTTGTGTACCATTTTATTGATAAACAGAGGAGTATCATATAATTCAGAATACTCCTCTCGAAAAGTGTAGTGGTTTAAGCAATTAACTTGTGAATACATTTGTTTAAAACGTTGAATCTAAGCAGAAGTATGTCAACAATTTACATTAAAATGAAAGAGAAGATAAAAGAGATTATTATTAAATCCAACCAGTGTTTCTAACCTGTCCTTTCTAAATCCTATTTTGTTTTTAAATAAAGGGCTGTTAGCAAACATGGAGAATGTTTATATGCTGCTGCAGCTATGATTGTACACTGTCAATTGTTTTAGAGAAAAATAAACATTCTAAAAAATAAAAATAAAAGGCCAATATTAAAATTTAAACAAGGATTTCTGAAAATACAGTTTTATAGCATTGATCCAAAAGTAAACAAATAAAAATTGGTTTAACAGGGGACTCAAATCAGTGGTGTATCATGGTGCTAAATAATTGCGTATTCAGAGAGTCTATGATGAATTTATATATGTAAATGATATTATATTATTACTCTATGTCTGTTAAAGGGAGGCAGTGGAATCAGAGCTTACATTTCTAGGATTTTTGATCATGGAAAATCGCCTAAAGCCTGAGACAAATGCAGTGTTGAAGGAGCTCATTGATGCAAATATAAGAACTGTGATGGTTACAGGTACATTACGTTTGAGAATGAAATGAGTATTAACAATCGCGGTATTAATTATTAGGCTTATGCATTTGTTGTTGGCCAAATTATAGTCTGTCTGAATTTAGGCTGATCAACGGCTTGCCCGAATTCCCTAACTTTGAAGTTCCATATGGACGTTTAATCAAACAACTTGTGCAATGGATAAGTATGTTGGTTTGATTCATGATTTGGAAGTTCCATCAATAGTGCCAAAAAAAGACATGATGGATGGGAAAAGATGATTAGGGGGTAGCCACTAGCATTGATTGCATTTACAAATCATATGGGAAGTAACCAACAGAGGGAAAAATGGATCAGCAATTTAAAAAAATACTTTATATGTACGGTATATATTTTACAGTACCCTGACTGGCCCATTTTTGTGACCATTTTGGTTTGTCTGAATTGTTTTCTCAAATATTTTGCATGGCTAACTACACTGAATAAATGTTATTTTTGGACAAAGTGATTTGGCCAAACCAAATTTATTTAATGTATATACGTTTATTCATTATTTTAGCATTAATTTATGAAGAGAGCTTTTTATTTTATAGTCATATAGTATATATTTTGAATGCTATAGTTAATATGTAAACCTTAAATGTATTATTCAAATTTCTATCACATCACATGTTAGTCATCATTGCTCTGTACTGGTCTCTGTTTTTATTATTCAATCATTGTACTTACGGTGCTAGTCAACTAATGTTTAGTAGTTCCTTAACATGTACCTGTAACATGTACCTGTATCTGTGTTTCTCTGTGAAGGTGACAATCTACAAACAGCAATGACAGTTGGGAAGAATTGTGGTATGATTTCCAGTGACAGCCAGATTATATTGATAGACGCCAATGAAAGCACAAAAGATATGCCTGCGTCAATTACATGGAAGGCTATTCATGACACCCAGCTAAATGGACATCAGTCAAAAGTATATTCTGTGCTATTATACCGTACTTATGATTCATGTGAAACATTATATTAAATTGACACTGTATCTACTATAACTACTTCATCTGATTGAAATTATAGTTAGGGATATCATATCCACCATGTTTTCAAGGATACATATTATTCATACAAATTGATGGACATCATACAGAAAGTTCTGCCCTACGGTGTGTAGTAAATGAGGTGATCGATCAAATAGGAATCACGCAGGATATAAATTATCCATACTACAGGTCAGCATTTTCATGTGCTGCCAATTAACATGAAATGATGTGTGTCCCTGAAAACATGGTAGATATGGCAGCCCTAGTTATAGTGTATAGTAAATTAATAATTTCATGTTTCCAATAGAGAGATGTTGAATAAAAGAGCATTTCTAACATTTAAAAAGATTGGAACTTTACATATGATTGTGAACAAATGTGGTAAATACTTTGCTGCTTAAAAATAATCCTTACACTTCTAAATCATATACAAGATTTATCCCTTAAACAAAACACTAGAAAGATGGCTACATTTTTATCCATCATTATTATACAAAGTGTGACAAATGTAAAGATTTTACCTGTTAACAACTCTAGTATAACAAAGAGAATGTTGTTATATGTCTACCAGTGAGATATAGATGTGTTACCAAGATTCCAAAACCAGCTAAATAAAGGCGTTCCTAAGATACCACTTCAATTGCTGTATCAACATAGCATGTACTATAATGGGACCAATGCTATATATATAAATTGGTTTATGACCAAATTGTAAATACAGTGGTCAATGTTCAATTTTTGTCCATTTATATCAATATAAGGACTCACAAGTGCATGCCATCTAAATACATACATTTAGAGGTCAAGCGCCAGATTCAGTAACACCTGGGAGTTGATGACTGGGAGATACTGACAACTCAGTTTGCAGTTTGCAGTTCATGTTATATATGCTGTCATCATCTGAGTTGTGGTAAAGTAGAAGTTCAGATTTCTGCATTATCATCTTAACTCATGCTAGGTTTAGACAGTAATTATTGGCTGAGGGCAGCTGATGGGTTGACACTGTAGTGGTTATGGTGCCTACAATGCCCTTTGAAGTAATAACAGGCTATTATTCCCATTGCCCAAGTGAATTTTATATTAATAAAGATACATTATTTTTTTTTGTAGGAAACACATGTTGATTGTACAAATGGTTTAATATACAACCCAACATTACGTGGAAAATATCACTTTGTAATGAGCGGAAAATCCTATGAAATTATAATGCAGCATTTTTACGATATTTTACCTAAGGTATGTATATATTTAAAACTACAAATGTTGATAAGTAAAACTGGTAAGCATGTCGTTTCTACATTGGAGGAGCATCTATTAAATGCAAGTAGCTTAACTTAAAAAAAAAATATATATATATATATATATTTATCTTTTTTTTTTTTTTAAATTCTTTATTTTTGTAGTGCATGAAGGTATTACAATGAACGTGTGGTACCCCGACGGCATTCCACACACGTTTGAATGGTGTTAGTAACATTGGGGTATATAGGTACTTTGCACATTTTTAATTTATTAACATGAAAGGTCAACTGTATGCGCTGTAGCTTAGAAGAGTAACCAACGCTTGAAACAAGATAAAAAGAGAAAAATAGGTTTAAGTTATGCGTCAGGATTGGCAGTAGTTGATAAACAGCGGGTCTCTGAGACCTTGTAAGATTCACAGTTGTGCATTTTCATGTGGTTTGCGTGTAACCAAGGTCAACAGGTGAGGTATAGGATGCATATACACATACTAGGAGGAGGTTAATCGATTATCCTGCACAGGCAGGTTATACATGTGGCTTAGCGGATGCATGTGTCAGCAAGCTTATCAGATCAAAAATAGGTTTGTAGTGTAGCCCCATGCCATGTTATTCGTGTTGGGGAGTGATAAGGGCTGAAAGTGGCA
Organism: Pelobates fuscus; assembly: GCF_036172605.1. Classification (NCBI taxonomy): domain Eukaryota; kingdom Metazoa; phylum Chordata; class Amphibia; order Anura; family Pelobatidae; genus Pelobates; species Pelobates fuscus. The sequence goes on from NC_086318.1 coordinate 141,191,000, forward strand.
ATTATGTATGCAGGCTAAACCAGGCTAGCGAGTATCCAGTGTGGGGCGCGATATAGCTCTAAACTCCGTCTTAGTTGACTGTAAAGCCTGGGTATAGTGTAAAACATGCGTAGGTAACAGGCTTGTGCCTCAGGCTTACAAGATTACGCTAAAAAGCAAGTTAGATGCTAGTCATGAACCCGCATCCAGCGTGATTATAGCCGTGTCACTGCTACTAGTAAGGGCATAAATAGGACACTCGTAGCGAGTATGCAGTATGTTAAGAGTTGTAGTGGAGAAGACGTCAGGCTGCAGTGAGATTATAATATATAATGAGGACGGCCATTATGCAGGCTATTCTATCCGGACTAGCTCCCCCCGATTGGTACTGATGCTAGCGTGGATTGTCTAACTAACAAGATACTTCTACAAAGTTGTTGCTTGCCAGATTAGTGATGCATGAACAGACATAGGTAAACATATGTAATCATTCTGTAAAGGGACAGATAATTCAAATGAAAGGTTACTAGCAAGGGCTTCGGGGCAGGCAATAAATCAGGGTAAACCATAAGAGAAAGTACATAACCATTTCCAGGACTCTGGTACAAACGGGTAAGTCCAGTTAAAGTTCAACCGACCCCTGATACCGGGAAACGCTGGCGCTCTGTCAGGCAGTTCTTCTGGGTCTTGAGCACACGTGGGGGTTCACGCTTTTCCCCAGTGGGTCGTGAGGGAGCTCTCCACTGGTTTCGTCTCCCTGGGTGTTGTCTTGCTGCATCTTGGTTAGCTTTGCCGTTGCTTTGCAGTTGGGATTTTAGTAGTGCCCAGGGGTTCCGTTCTTTGCGGCCGCATGGCCCGGCGTCTTCACTTCGGGGGTCGGCTCCGGTATGTGTCCTCATGGTGTGTGGCTGCGCAGCTCCCTGTGATGCAGCGTTGGCTTGGAAGCGATGCTGAGAGCTGCGTTGATAGCCAGGAGTGCGGTCGGGTAAGACTTTTGAGAGTATCGGCGTCTTTTCCCGCCCCGAGGCCCTTTGGTGTCTGCGCTGCCGGACGGCCATTTTAGAGGCTTGGGGAACTTGCCTGTAGGACCTGCGTCTCGCTGCTGGACGTATCCAGGAGGCTACCGTTCGGACAGCTTGGTGGTGGGTTGCCCCTCTTCTGCGCAGAGCTGCCGTGAGGCCCACAGCACAAGTGTCTCAGGTCTCAGGTTTTGGGCAACTGAGTATACACTATGCAATGTGCAGGAAGAGGTATTAAAATTATTAGTGACAGGAAGCACAGTGGTCTCATAAATTGTCATCCCCTTCCTAGGCCTACCTGGTTAGGGGTGTACTCAAAAAAGTGAGTACACCCCTCACATTTTTGTAAATATTTTATCATATACACTGAAGAAATGATACTCAGCTACAATGTAAAGTAGTAAGTAGTAGTAAGGCGTTCGGTGGAAACACACTCCCGAACAAGAGACACAGACTACGTGTACATACGAACTGGTCCAGTGGGGAATGCCCCTGGAATATTGCTTGAGATAAAGTTGAGGTCCCATATATTGACATATGAACATTATTAAGGTAGAGATTAGATCCTGCAATACACAGAACAGAGAAATCAAGAAAAAAATAGAAATTAACGATTATTCCAATTCAAAGAAGGAGACCAAATATAGAAAGCAAGCTAAATTTATAATATATTTATGGAACTCTTGAGGAATGCAAGTAATAAAAATTAAAAAAAAACAAGATAGGTAGGAAATAACCAGGTCAAAATTACTGGCCACACAATTGTGAACTATGTCGCAATGCTAGTTAAACTTTTTTTTCTAAAATACATAAAGCAGAGAAGGAACAAATTTGCTTTATGTATTTTCCCCATGTTTTACAAAATTTGACAAAGGGTAGAGCTTAAGGCAAACTCTGCTTCCTTTGTCAAGTATAAACATCCAGAATACTTACCTTCCCATTCTCTCTCTCTGCTCCAATCTCGCAAGACTCACATGTCTTCCATTTTCCCACAATGTGAACATTTTGCTCTATTTGTTGACATGCTAGTTGCTCCCAAGAAAGCTTTTCCAGACAGCCACCAACAGGGGTGGTGGAAAGGGGAGCTTACGCAAGACCATAAATGCATGTGGGGAGGATGAAGGGGAAATTAAGGCAGTCAGCAAACGACAATGCCAGGCTATTGAAGTAGCAAGCAAAAAAATAGCCTTATCAAAGTAAAATTGGGTACCAGTGAAAAAAAAAACAAATTGGGGGAACTAGAAGGAGAAAAAGAGTCAGTGGGACAATAAAAAAAACATATGTCCATATCAGAGCTGCTTTAAAGAGTTACTGCAATCACCATGACCACTTCTGCTTTTAGAAATGGTTGTTGAGGTAGAAGTATGTTTAGACAGCACTTCAGCTTAAAATCGTGCACATACAGAGAAATGTGCACTTGTGCACTTGTGCACAGGGGGCTAGTTACACCTCCAGCACACGTAACTTAGGCAGCCCGGAACTCTGACTTAATATTAATTCCGTACAAAATGTATGTCTGGTGCCATTATCTGTAGGCACTAAAGCAAATTCTAGTTTGTTTTGTTAATTAAACTGATAAAAATCTTACGTTTTTTTTTTCTCTTGCACCTTAAGTAATATATGTATAATGGTATGCACATTGAATAGGCACTTTTATTACACTAACGCTTATATATTTTAGGTAGTGAAAACATTTTCAATATTAAACATTGCTTTCTCATGCAGATCTTGCTGAATGGTACAATTTTTGCTAGAATGACTCCACGGCAAAAATCAACTCTTATTGAAGAATTTCAAAAATTAGAGTAAGTCGGTCAGATTATCATTAGATAAAACTCGACTAGCATAAAAGTAATGGCTTTAACAGAGTCTACAAAATTGAAATTGTAGTAAAGAAAAATGTTGTTGTTTTGTTTTGTTTTTGTTACATATTTGCGCGCTTAATGTATTATTTGATAAAGGGGAACCAGACTTTGCAGTAGTTTGCCCTCTTACCTGGGTCGGTCTCTGCTAGGATCCAAGGGTCCTTTATGGCCATTGATGACATCCAATTTCTGTCGATCCCCCCCAGCCCTTCCTCTCAGCCAATGAATGCAATTCAGTGCCTAGAAATATGCACAGAATTGACAATAGCCAGCTTGGAACTATTTTTTCTGTGTTGGCCAATAATAATTCTGCCAAAGGTGGACTAATGAAAGTGTAATTCTGTAATACATATTCCAGGTGTCTTGACTACTTCATATCACTGAAGGGGTTGTGGTGCTTAGAGTAACCCTGTAGAGAAAGTTATGCAACACTCAAGGTTCCTGTGTGATAATCATCAAACATTAGGGAAGGTTTATCAAAGCAATGACAAGTGCTTTTCTGGACCAAAATGTTAAATGCGGAATAATCACCATTGAAACCAATGGAATGTCTCTTACAATTTAGCACTTTGATCACAAAAACATAGAAACATAGAAACATAGGATGTGACGGCAGATAAGAACCATTCGACCCAGTCTGCCCAATTTTCCAAATACTTTCATTAGTCCCTGGCCTCATCTTATAGCTAGGATAGCCTTATGCCTATCCCATGCATGCTTAAACTCCTTCACTGTGTTAACCTCTACCACTTCAGATGGAAGACTATTCCATGCATCCACTACCCTGTCAGTAAAGTAATATTTCCTGATATTATTTTAATAACCTTTTGCCCCTCTAATTTAAGACTATGTCCTGTTGTTGTGGTAGTTCTTCTTTTAAATATAGTCTCCTCTTTTACTGTGTTGATTCCCTTTATGTATGTTTCTTATCACATCTGTCTTGTCTTTCCTCCAAGCTATGCATGTTAAGCATCTGTCTTTAACCTTTCCTTGTTTTATCCTGTAATCCATGAACGAGTTTAGTAGCCCTTCTCTGAACTCTCTCCAAAGTATCAATATCCTTCTAGATATTTACTTCCAAGTGAGGTCTCACCAGTGTTCTGTACAATGGCATGAGCACTTCCCTCTTTCTACTGCTTATCTCTCTATACAACCAAGCATTCTGCTAGCATTTCCTGCAGCTCTATCATACTGTCTGCCTACATTTAAGTCATCTGAAATAATTACCGTATATACTCGAGTATAAGCCGACCCGAATATAAGCCGAGGCCCCTAATTTTACCCCAAAAAACTGGGAAAACTTATTGACTCGAGTATAAGACTAGGGTGGAAAATGCAGCAGCTACTGGTAAATTTCTAAATAAAATTAGATCCTAAAAAAGTTGTATTAACTGAATATTTATTTACAGTGTGTGTATATAATGAATGCAGTGTGTGTGTGTGTGTGTGTGTGTATGAATGCAGTGTGTATATGAATGATGTGTGTGTATGCAGTGTGTGTATGAATGCAGTGTGTATATAATGAATGGAGTGCAGTGTGTGTATATGAGTGCAGTGTGTGTATGAGTGCAGTGTGTGTATAATGAATGCAGTGCAGTGTGTGTATGAGTGCAGTGTGTATGCAGTGTGTATATAATGAATGCAGTGTGTGAGTGCAGTGTGTATATAATGAATGCAGTGCAGTGTGAATGCAGTGTGTATGTATGAGTGCATGTGTATGTATGAATGCAGTGTGTGTATGCATGCAGTGTGTATATAATGAATGGAGTGCAGTGTGTGTATATGAGTGCAGTGTGTGTATATGAGTGCAGTGTGTGTATATGAGTGCAGTGTGTGTGTGTGAGTGCAGTGTGTATATAATGAATGCAGTGCAGTGTGTGTATGAGTGCAGTGTGAGTGCAGTGTGTATGTATGAGTGCAGTGTGTATGTATGAGTGCAGTGTGTATGTATGAGTGCAGTGTGTATGTATGAATGCAGTGTGTATGCAGTGTGTGTATGAATGCAGTGTGTGTATGAATGCAGTGTGTATATAATGAATGGAGTGCAGTGTGTGTATATGAGTACAGTGTGTGTATATGAGTGCAGTGTGTCTGTATGAGTGCAGTGTGTATATAATGAATGCAGTGTAGTGTGTGTATATGAGTGCAGTGTGTGAGTGCAGTGTGTATATAATGAATGCAGTGCAGTGTGTGTATGAGTGCAGTGTGTATGTATGAGTGCAGTGTGTATGTATGAATGCAGTGTGTATGCAGTGTATGTATGAATGCAGTGTGTGTATGAATGCAGTGTGTATATAATGAATGGAGTGCAGTGTGTGTATATGAGTGCAGTGTGTGTGTATGAGTGCAGTGTGTGTGTATGAGTGCAGTGTGTATATAATGAATGCAGTGTAGTGTGTGTATATGAGTGCAGTGTGTGAGTGCAGTGTGTATATAATGAATGCAGTGCAGTGTGTGTATGAGTGCAGTGTGAATGCAGTGTGTATGTATGAGTGCAGTGTGTATGTATGAGTGCACTGTGTATGTATGAATGCAGTGTGTATGCAGTGTGTGTATGAATGCAGTGTGTGTATATAATGAATGCAGTGCAGTGTGTGTATGAGTGTGTGTATGAATGCAGTGTGTGTGAGTGCAGTGTGTGTGTGTGTGTGTGTGAGTGCAGTGTGTGTGTGTGTGTGAGTGCAGAGCATTGGTGGGGTGGGCATTTTATTAATTATTATTATTATTTAATTATTATTGTAATATATATATTTTTTTATGTTATTATTTTTTTATTATAATTTTTTTTTATTTTATTATTATTTTTTTTATTTATTTTTTCGTCCCCCCTCCCTGCTTGTTAGCTGGCCAGGGAGGGGGGCTCTCACTCCCTGGTGGTCCAGTGGATGGGCTGTAGGAGGGAGGCTGTCAGGAAGCTGTAACTTACCTTCACCGCAGCTCCTGTCAGCTCCCTTCTCTCTCCTCCGTCCGTGCAGCTCCCAGGTCAGCTCCCTCTGCAACTCTCGCGGCCGCGCGGAGCGTTGCCACGGTAACCCGTGGCAACGCTCTGACACCGCGGCTCTCGCGAGAGTTGCAGAGGAAGCTGACCTGGGAGCTGCACGGACGGAGGAGAGAGAAGGGAGCTGACAGGAGCTGCGGTGAAGGTAAGTTACAGCTTCCTGACAGCCCCCGGTCCATGTCTGTATTATGGCAATGTAAATTGCCATAATACAGACAACTGACTCGAGTATAAGACGAGTGAGTGTTTTTCAGCACAAAAAATGTGCTGAAAAACTCGTCTTATACTCGAGTATATACGGTACCCCTAAATCCCTTTCCTCAGATGTTGAGGTTAGGACTCTATCAAATATTCTGTACTCTGCACTTGGGTTTTTACTTCCAAGATGCATTATCTTGCACTTATCCACATTAAATGTCAGCTGTCACAGCTCTGACCATTTTTCTAGTTTACCTAACTCATTTGCTATTTGGCGTATCCCTCCTGGAACATCAACCCTGTTACATATCTTAGTATCATCAGCAAAAATACATACCTTACCATCAAGACCTTCTGCAATATCACTAATAAAATTATTAAAGAGAATGGATCCAAGTACAGATTCCTGAGGTACCCCACTGATAACAAGACCATGCTTCTAATATACTCTATTAACTACAACCCTCTTTTGCCTGTCACTCAACCACTCCCTTCCCCATTCAACAATATTGGCATCCAATCTTAAAGATAGCAGTCTATTGATAAGCCTTTTATGTGCAACAGTGTCAAAAGCCTTACTGAAATCTAGTTAAGCAATGTCTATTGCACCACCCTAATCTATTATTTTAATTACCCAATCAAAAAAATCAATAAGATTAGTTTGGTATGATCTCCCTGAAGTAAATCCATGTTGTCTCTGATCTTGAAATCCATGTGATTTTAGATGTTCAATCCTATCCTTTAACATGGTTTCCATTACTTTCCCCACTACTGAAGTAAGGGATACTGGCCTATAGATGCCAGACTCCTACCTACTACCTTTCTTGTGAATGGGCACAACATTCACTAACTTCCAATCTTCTGGGTCTACTCCTGTTAACAATGATTGGTTAGATGAAACTGTTAAGGGTTTTGCTAGTACACCACTAAGCTATTTTAATAACTTTGTGTGTATTCCATCAGACCCCATTGACTTATTTGTCTTTACTTTTGACAGTTGAAATAGAACCTCTTCCTCTGTAAACTCACATGTATTAAATGACTAATTTGTCCTTTTTCCTAACTGAGGTCCCTTTCCTTCATTTTCATCTGTAAATACTGAGCAAAAATATTAATTGAGGCAATTAGCTAGACCTTTATCATTTTCTACACACCTTCCTTCTTTTGTTTTTAATCTAACTAATCCTTGTTTTGCTTTCCTTTTCTCATTTATGTATCTAAAAAAATGTTTGGTCCCCTTCTTTTTACTGACTATTTTCTCTTCTGTGTGTGATTTGGAAGCTCTTATAACTTGCTTAGCCTCTTTTTTTTTTTAATAATTACTAAATGCTAACTTTTTTTTTTACTATTTTGGCCACATCTGCTAAGTATCACCGTGATTTCTTAATTTTTTTGATTTTAGTGACAAGCCTAATGCATTTTTCTGTTGCCTCCAGCAGTGCAACTTTTAAATAATCCCATTTCTCTTGGACTCAATTTAAAATGCTCCAGTCTGATAATGACTCCTTTACACATATTCTAATTTTAGAAAAGTCTTTTTTTGTAAAGTCTAAAACTTTTGTTTTTGTGTGGTGTGACTCAGTCACTGTTCTAATATTAAACCACACTGACTGATGATCACTGGATCCTAAACTGTCACCTACAGTAATATATGATACCAAATCTCCATTTGTTAACACTAAATTTAGTATGGCCTTCTTGCGAGCTGGCTCCTCAATGACTTGTTTTAGAGATAATCCTAGTAGGGAGTTTAGAATATAGGTGCTGCTGGCACAAGCAGCTATTTTGGTTTTCACAGTTTGCATCAGGAAGATTAAAGTCACCCATGATGATAACTTCCCCCTTCATTTTCATTATAGCTATTTCCTCTACTAGTATATTATCTAACTCTTCTATTTTACCTGGGGGCCTATAAATCACACCTACACGAGTTACTGTGTGATTATCAAATTCTAACGTAACCCAAACGGACTCTATGTTCGCCTCACTAACTTTTATTAAGCTAGATTTTATGCTGTGATTCACACACAGGGCCACCCCTCCCCCTTTCTTGCCTACCTGTTTTTTCTATATAAAGATTATCCTGGTATTGCTATGTCCCAGTCATTTTGCACATTATATTATGTCTCAGTAACAGTGGCTTAATCTATATTATCAGTTGCCATTATTGCCACAAGTTCATGGATCTTCCCTAAACTCCGAGCATTTGTAGACATGACTCTAAGCTTATCATTATTTAACACACTTGTTACAGGCACTTTATGTCTTTGTATGATCAAGTCTAGCACATTGGTTTTGGTCAATCAATGCAAAAGTGGATACTAGACCTCTATGCCAACATGCCAACCCACAAGCGTAGGTAAACTTAGATCAATTTCTGTCCTTGCCATTGTCATCGGGACTGCCCCATCCCCTTGTTGTTCATTTTAATTTTCTCATCCTTCTAAATGATATTCAAATAAATTTGAATATCCAGGGATTTCTCACAGGCTCTGTCCACCATAAAGTTGTTGCTGCGTATGTGGATGACCTCTTGGTTTTTAATTTGAGAACCCATAATTTCACAACCAGCCCTTGCTACTGAAATAGATATCTATGCTGCTCTATCAACTATAATATTAAACTCATCAAAATTCTTTATTTTTGTATGTGAATGATCACTCATCATGTAGCACACTTAAGGGGCTCGTTCCATGAAACAATTACGGTACTTATTTGCATCAGTTGCCTAAAGGTATGCTGAGGTTTCAATTTGTATCTCTCACTCTTAGGAAAATGTATAGGGGTATGGGCCTTCACACTTGAAGTCACATACCTTTAACTAGGGTCTTGATTGAAGGAGGGCCTCACTATATACCTTATGGGTGTCCTCTTATAAGATGTGAACATACATACCTCTGGGTACTATGCCATGAACAGACCCCCTCCAAATATCCCAGTGCTTGCCACATGCACTTCACTACTGGTCCTATGCTTATGGTGTTTGATAGGCTGGTCAGGAGTAGACAGTTCTCCTCGTGTTCTTCTCCCCTCTACCTCGTCTCATAATAGGCCCTTCCAGGCTCCAATGCCTAAACCAACATGAACATTTACAACTGGGATGGGAAGTTGTAATTCAAGCCCATCATCTTCTTTCATATGCCTGGACACACTGGTGGCTTCCCGGCATGGTGTAATAGGTGGAGTTATCATTAGCTGCAGCATTTTATTTCCTCCACACTTGTCTCCCCTACTCTGGCATACAACTGTGAAAATCTGTGTATGGTACAGGGCCAGCCCAATAACATTATATCAGTGATTTATAACCTACTCACTGTGCCCAATGAGGAATCTTTACCTAGTTATACTTCTCAATGGGGATGTGAATTGCATTTATCACAAAACCACACCACTGCCATAAGTGCTCCATTTCCTTCTGTTTCCTGGAATCTGCTTTTAAGATTTTAATGCCATCCATACCCAATGAGTGTTGGCGTGGTGGGGGGCAACTTAGGTAATTATATACACAAATGGTGGGACAGTCCTGTACTATTCCAGCTTTGGTATATGAATCAAACAATAGTTACTCATGTTGTAGTTGCTGAACTCCTGCCTTTATCATGTTGCACCACCATGATTTGTTTATCGAAATGTGTAAAAACCCTTACTTGAGACACTTGGTTAATGTGGCCAAATCCCTTATTCACCTTCATTGGAAGTTAGCAACCTTCTACCATTGGTCAATGGCTCAGGAAAGTGGAGGAACACCAGTCCACTGAACTTTTCGTGACATCCTCCCCAGGTAGTTTATTTAGTGCTTTATTTTGGTATGCTTGGGATAGCTTTTGAAATCAGAGCACTTCTATCCCTTAGTTCTATCTATTTGATCTCAGAACCAAGGTCAAGTTGCACCATAGTTTGGACTGGCATCTCTACCTTTTGAATCTCTAGGTGGGTTTTAGATTTCTTTTGTTGGGTCTGCAACTTTCTATTGGCTGCAACTCTCTTTTTTTTATATCCACACAGGATTTGCTGGCTCCATTCTCGTCCCCACCTTTTTCTTATGTTGTTTTTTTTTTATTGTCTTAATATTGCACAAGGTTTGTTACCCTTTAGACTTAAAGGGAGACTATTGTCACCAAAACAACTTTAGCTTAATGAAGCAGTTTTGGTGTATAGATCATGCCCGTGCCGTCTCACTGTTCAATTCTCTGTCATTTAGGAGTTAAATCACTTTTTTTTTTAACGTAGCCTTAGTCACACCTTCCTGCATGTGACTTACACAGCCTTCCTAAACACTTCCCGTAAAGAGGCATCTAATATTTACACTACCTTTGTTGCAAGTTCTCTTTTATTTAGAATGCATTATCTCCTGCTCTGTTAGTAGCTTGCTAGACCATGCAGGAGTCTCCTGTATGTAATTAAAGTTCAATTTACAGAGAAGGAGAAAAAAACTTTTAAAGCAAGTTGCATCGGATTGAAAGTGAAACCATTTTTTAATGCAGGCTGTGTGAGTCACAGCCAGGAGAGGTGTGGCTAAGGTTGCATAAACAGAAAAAAAATCTTCCTAAATGGCAGAGAATTAAGCAGTGAGACTGCAGGGGCATGACCTATACACTAAATCTGCTTCATTAAGCTAAAAAAAAAATGTTGGCGAATATAGTGTCCCTTTAAGTGTGATGCTTTTCCTTATTCAGGTTATCATCTTTTGTCTCCTTGTTACATAAGTCATTATTGTTCTGCTTATGTGGTCTATTGTATGTTTTCTGCAGTTGTACCTGCTTGTATGCCTTGATTATATGACTAAAGAAACAAATGACTTTAACATATTTGTCAAGCTATTAAATCCTTTTAAAAGTTTATTAAAAAATATGAAATCATTTGAAATGCTTAGTCAAAAATATTAAATAGAGGCCTTAGTGAATAATTGTGATTAATTTTGATTTGCCGCTGACATCACATGAAGCTGACCCATTTTTGTTTTCCTGTAACAGTCAAGGGTGCATTGAAAACTGTGATCCATTTCCAAAATCTCCACATGTTAAAAAAAAATGCAAGTAAACTTTAGCTTGAGTATCTGAAAATAATATTACCGTATTTTGTTAAAACATTGTTTCTACCTGATTTCTCTTATTATCATTTTAATTCATTAAAAAAAATATATATATATATTATATACCAGCAAAAATAAACAGCCTCGAGTATCATTTTTAAATCAATTTTATGCTTTTATATTCTGTTTAGATCAGCAGGAATAATGATGTCTTGTTTTGTTTCTAGCTTCTATGTTGGAATGTGTGGAGATGGAGCAAATGATTGTGGGGTGAGTAGATTATTATCTGATGGATCTATAATATTTATCCACACTTTGCTATAAGCAGGTAGAATGTCAAGGTTATTTATAAAGTGAAAATACACAAACTGGAAAAATTGTCTAAGTCAGTAATACTTTCAGGGTAATGCACTAAAATATTAATTCACTCATTACACACTATTCAACAATGTCCAGATTTAGCAATTCAGGCCCCTGAACGAGTCTGAATTAGGTCAGAATTTCAGCCAGGCTAAACGCCACTGGACAGCTGAAATGTGGAACTGAATGCTTCAAACCTGGCACAGATTTAAAAAAAAAAAAATCTGGCTTGCTGGCCATCCACCACATTAGATATAAATAGTTAAAAAAAAAAAAAGGTAAATAAAAAGCATATGGGGTCAATAAAACCCAATATTACTATATGGGAGGTTTAAAATCCCGCTCATACTACTGCTAAAAAGACCCTATTCTATGAGGACGGGTCCTGTTAAATAACAGGTTAGAAGTAGTCTCACCAACGGACATCAGGGGAGACTGTCAAATAAATAATATGGAGTGGACAGATCCCAGTTCATTATCCTTCCCCCAACCTTAGTCAGCAAGTAGGGGCTATTATAATATAAGGGAAAAACCTCATGTCCCATCTCAGAACCCACCATAATTATACCCATTGGTGTTAGTTGTGGGTCCTGATTAATAATATTAGCTAAGGGGGACTTAGTGTCACTCCCAGTCACCCACCCATCTAAATAATTAAATAATGGAGGTGGACATGCCATTGTCCACCTGTACCAAATAATGTAATTCCCTCCAGGTGAGTAGGGGTCCCTATTCCCCATTCCAAATGAAAATGTAATAACTATAGTACCCTGCTCACCCTAATGGCCAATAAAAGTAATACCTGTAAAAATAAAAATTATACTTACCATCAGAAGTCTTCTTTCTTCTTACTCATCTTTTCTACAACCCCCTACCCACAACCCTAACAGTGTTTAGTGAATAATCCTACATCAGTTTAACAACCTTAAATATGAAATTCACTTTAAATTCACTTTATTTTCTCCCTCTGGTAAATAATTCAACATTTCACCAAAACTTTAACCAGTGATAGAGCTGTAGACTATAGAGCTGCTGCAATCTCCCCTTTTCCCTTTGCAGTTTCTTTTGTCATGAAAATATTATTCTTTGGGGTGAAATGTCAAGCAGAGATAAATACAAATCTATGTAACCTGTGCTGAATACACCAGATTGCAATGCTCTCTGATAGCTCTGTTAGCAAGCTTTAGCCCCGACTGTTATTCAGATCATGCACACAATTTTATTTTAGTTTCTATACTAATTAAAACTAAATACATTTTCTAAATCTTTTGCAAAAGGGACATTCCATTGTCTCCAAAAAATATCACTGTTTAGTAGATATATACTCCATTTTTTTTCATGAGGAGTATATTTAAAATTAGCTTGCAAAAGATGCAGATCTTTTGTCTGCAGCCTTTGCAAGCCCTACCCTTCTTCTCAGACCAGACTTTCTGGGTTGTGCAATAATGGATTCCCCCAATGCACCACAAGGAGAAACCTTTGCAAGGCTGTTGCTCTAAGCATTTGTATTCCTCTTTAGTTTGAATCTACTGAGCTAAACAACCAGGAAGTAACAAGATCAGTTGTCTGATTGACAGCCATGAAGTGTAAAAAGCGTTTTTCATAATAATGCCAATTTCTATTGAGATCTGCACTTTCTCTACATTCTTCTAACAAGCTAAAGTTTTTAGCTTGCACCCCTTTATAGTGCCAAAGGGGGTGCTTCTTTTACATATAATGTATGCATCCACAATTGTTAGACTTACTTTTTCTGAATATATAAGATGCAATTTTACAAACAATGTTGTTGATATTAACTGAACTAATAGCAGCAGTGCTCTCAAGTTAAATAGTGACTAACTGGTGATTGGTTATAGGCACTTAAGGTGGCTCATGCTGGGATTTCATTGTCGGAACTGGAAGCATCTGTTGCATCCCCATTTACTTCAAGAATTCCAAATATTGAATGTGTTCCCATGCTAATCAAGTAAGCATTTTATATGTAGATGTTACAACATTACAGCATTCTATTGAATATTTTTCAATTACTTGCTATTTGCTAATTGATACACATTGTCATAAGGATATACGTTGTCATAAAGAAAAAAAGGAAAAATAAACATGTTTAAAAAAAGAGAGTACAAAATACAAAATAGTATAGACTTGAGTAACTTTTAAAATATATTATAGATCTTTAAAGAGACTCTCCAGTGCCAGGAAAACATATCCGTTTTCCTGGCACTGCAGGACCCTACAGTGCCCATCTCCCTCCCACCCCCCATCCCACCCCATTTATCGGAATCCAGCGTCCATGTCCCTCGGTGCTGGGTCAGGATCTGCCCATGCTCCTCCCCCAACGATGTCAACCGGCTGGGGAGACCTAATGTGCATGTGTGGCAATGGCCGCGCGCATGCATTAGACCTCCCCATTGAAAACATTATTCAATGCTTTCCTATGGGGATTCCGGCGATGCTGGAGGTCCTCATGCATAGCATGAGGACGTCCAGCGTCGTTTAAAACACTTTTCGTGTTCTAAGAACATGAAAGTCCCTCTAGTGGCTGTCTGATAGAAACTTCAATAATTACACTTGCAGGGTTAAGGGTGGTGGGAGTTGGCACCCAGGCCACTCCAATGGGCAGAAGTGGTCAGGGTGCCTGGAGTGTCCCTTTAACTCAGGTATACTTAAAATGAAATAGGTATGCAGTGCTCAGTAGTGTGGTAGTGAGTTCCACTATTGCTTAATAATTCCCTAATAGCGATGGGCTCCTCCATAGATATTGCCCTAAGTAGTCAGCTGAGGTGGTGAAACCTACATTTGTAAGGCGTAACAGATGGCTAAATTTACTTTGTAGGAGTGACTATTTGATACAATTTGTTTCTTAATATTTTTACAACATATATTCTTTTTGTTGTATCTTTCCTTGATTAAGAGCCTGCATTAAAGATTAAAACTAATAACATTATTAAATTTGTTAATTTTTTGGGGCAACATTTTATTTTATTTTCAGGCTTTTACATGTAAGAAAAAGTTAAGAGGGCCCTTGCTTAGAAATTATGCGCTGCCTCCTCTAACACTTCATCAGATTATTTTCTTCATCAGATTATTTTCTTTATCAGATTATTTTGTGCATATCAAACAACATTAATATGCTGTAGTAGAAGTTACTACAAGCTGCAGTAATATAGTGTTGTAAATATGGACTTGTACTTCATAACCAATGTTGTTATTTTCTTTGTTTTTGTCATGCTCAGGGAAGGACGGAGTGCTCTTGTTACCTCTTTCTCCATGTTTAAATTCTTGACGATGTACAATTTGATTGGAATCTACTGCATAGTGCTCATGTTTTGGGTATGGCTTAATGGTTTTCAGTAAGAAATCGTTTGACACTAACCTGGATTCCTCAGGCACTTGCAATCTTACCTACTCTAAAGACCCATGAACCCTTTAACATAAAACTCTTAATGGCACCCAGGATGAAAATGTGCTTTGTCATACCCCTCATCCCAAAAAATAATGTGTTCAATTTGTCTCATTCTGCACCCTACAACCACTTTTTTGTTAGTTAAATTACATGCACATACTCACATTCATATACATATACATACACATACTTACACACATGCGCGCACACACACACACAGACACATCTGTATACAGACAGAAATTCATATAGAAATTCATATTTACTGATATGGTAAACTGATATACACAAAATCATTTACAGACACAAACACATACACACTTGTATACACTGGTAAGCCACAACATTAAAATCCCTGACAGGTGAAGTGAATAACATTGATTATATTATTGCAATGGCACTTCTGAAGGGGTATATATTAGACAGAAAGTGTACAGTCGGTTCTTGATTTTATGTTGGAAAAATAATGGGCTAGCAAAACAATCTGAGTGATTTTAACAAGGAACAAATAGTGATGGCTACATGACTGAATCAGATCATCTCTGGGTATGCAGTGGCTAGTACCTACCAAAAGTGGTGCAAGGAAGTAATATTGGTGAACTGGTATCATGTTCATGAGGCTCAATAATGCATGTGGGTAGAAAAGTCTAGCCTGTTGGGCCGCTCACACAGAAAATCTACTGTAGTTCAAATTGCTGAAAAACTTAATGCTGGTCATGATAGACCAGGAGTGTGGAGCAATGGCAAAAGCTTGCCTGGTCTGATGAATCACATTTTCTTTTAGATCAGGTTGATGGCTAGGTGGGAGGATGTAATTTACCCGGGGAAGAGATGACAACAGGATGCACTATGCAAAGAAGTACTACCTACTCCAAATTCCCCAGATTTTAAACCAAATGAGCATCTGTGGGATAGGCTGAAACAACATATCCAATCCATAGAGACCCCACATTGTGACATACAGGATTTAAAGGATCTGCTGTTAATATCTTAGTGCCAGATACCACAAGACACATTCATAGATTTTGTGGAGGTTTTGTGGAGTCCATACCTCAACAAATCAAAAATATGAGGGGGACCTACACAATATTAGGCAGATGGTTTTATTGGTGTGATCGATCAGTGTATATGCATACAAGTTCATACACACATTCATATACACACACATATTTACTGGTAGGTTTGGTGCGAGGTTTTTTTTCTATGCACCTCCTTAGCACCTGTCACCCAGGGTGCCCCCCCTCCCACACCGCTCTCCCCAAATTAGTCCTCTTTTGCCCTACCTACTTTAATGGCAAGCTGTATTATTTCGGTACTTTTATAAATATTGTGATGTTTAGTGTTGCTCATAGGCTTTTAACATCATCATATAAAACTAATACCTTAACTCCAGAGTGAGCATTTTTACTATTATTTTGGATCAGTGAGCTATTTACTACACATAAAAAAAGCCTGAAAAAAAGTTCCATAATACATTGATGATGGTTTTGAAATTATTGTCCCTTTAAATGTTTAACTGTGTAAGTTACTTAATTACATATTCAGAGGGGTTTCACTGAGTACATTGGATATTTTAACGTGAGAAAATGTTAGAGTGCAGAGGCACCGCGAGGGATTGATAAACTTACTTTGGGGATTAAAAAAAACATACAAGTATAGAGCCTGTGTACTAATAGTGCAAAATAATAAAAAAAACCTGTAGATCTCAGACCAGAGAACAGCCAACACTATCTCTACTCTTAAAGTTTTCATTAAACAATGAAATGTGTTAAACTAAAAATAAAATACAATGTTTAGTCAAAAAAGACAAGTCAGAGAAAAGTTGTGGACGGTTTTTAATTTCTGCAGTTGTGGACTAATTTCTCCACTATATTTAATTTCACCATAATTCAGTGAGTGTAAACACTTAAATTTGTTGACATTCTGTTCATAACCAATTGATACAACTTGAATTGTATATGCTTACTTCATCAAAAGCTTTTCTTGGTCCTTCTCCTAAGAGGGTACTAGGACACAAAATCAGTTCTAGTCTGAATTTGGGTGTGACCTAATAACTGCAGCGAAACTGTGGGTGAGTGTGCCAGATTACCTGGTGATCAAGGCAATCAACAGATCTCCCTGCAAGGCCTTTTAGAAATCCTTCCCTGGTGGTCCACGATTCAACGTAGTTCTGCTGTCCCTAGCTTGCGCTCTGACTTCCTCCCTAGCCCAGTGGACCACCAGGCAATCCACCAGAACACCAGGGAATGTGTATTATTGCCCCCTGTTCTGCCCAGATATATAATATGGCATTACTCTGTGTGGAGACTGTGTTTAGCACAACATTTATACCCAATGCCACTCCTCCCCACACACACTGTCAACCCCTCACTTTCCCTGTCAGTCACTCAGAACGCTCACCCTGCCACAACCACAACCCCCTCTCTCTATCACACTAACTCCCAACCTTGTCACACTCACCAACCCTGCCACACTAACCTGTAACAACTCCTCACACTATCACACATCCTGTCACACTCATATCCTAACTCCCCCTAATATTTGTCAAACTGACCCTGCCACACTCAAGCCCCTAACCTTGTCATACTTACCCCCTGTCACAGTCACCATTCAAATATTGTCATTGTTATACCTCCCACATAGAGAACAGAAGGAATGTCTTGCTTTGTCACAGACTACTAATAGAAAGGGTGGCTTTCCTTCAAAAGGGGTGGCATTTGTTTTAGGTAGAATCATTGTAATATCCACTGATACAGTCCATTCCACTTAGCCTCCATTACGACAATTATCATTGTCAGCTGCCATCTACTTTGCACTACATCGGCCTCCAGACTTGAGTAAATAAAAAATACCCAGGCATGGATATTAGTTTGTAATGTTTCTTTATCTGAATAGATGTTCAATAGTTATCATTAAGATTCATATGCTTAACAAAATACATTGTTATATCCTAGAAACAAAAACTTCTTGGCAACTTCCAGTATCTCATGCAAGATTTGGCTATCAACATTGCAATTTCATTAACATGTAAGTATCCTTACCTTCGCATTGTAAAATACTGTGCATGTTTTCTATATTTCCTTAATGCATGAGAAGATTATAGAGAGAAGCACTTTTCTAAGTACAAGAAAGACCTTACCAAACACTTAATGCTGCCAAATCTAAATTGATGTCCTCTGGTGACATGCATCATGTTGGCAAATGGATGGAAAAGGTCGGAAAACATTAGAATGATGAAAGCCATAGTCTCTTTTCACAACACAAAAGATATGTTTGTTTTTATAATCCCCATGTCAAATGTTTTATTAGGCAGTTGGGCTCCATCATGAGGGGGAAAAGAAGCCTAGCTTGCTAGGGAAACAGAAGATGTAAATGAAGCATTACCACATGAAGCACTATTGCATCATACCTCTCCTTCCCTACATAACTTGATTTACTTTTTTTTTCCCCCTCTTCTTTTTTTCCACTCCCTCACTTTCTCTCTCTCTCTCTTTCTCCTTCCTGTTTTTATCTTGCTCTTTATCTTGATCTTTATTTCTGACTACCAGGACCTAATTATTCTGATGGCATTGTATTGTCATAGATAAAGGTAAATAAAGGGTTAAAACCTTTGCCTTAGTTGAGTCCTTTCACGTCTGAAAGGGTTAAAACTTAATTATTTCACTTCTGCTTCTATCAGCAGTCTTTGCAGCACATTCCACTCCATGAAATTTTACTTTTGTTCTAACCTTGGTATTCTAGCATAGCTTAGATAACACTTTCTCAAGTAAGTAATTGTTGCTTGTTTTCATGTATCCATACGCAGTAGACTAATGCCATAATAAATATGCAATGCTTTTGCAATTAAAGCTGAGATGATATTTGAGCTACAACGAAGTGAGTCTGTGGTTTTATTATCGGTTCTCCTGAGCGCTCGAACATCTATTAGGAGCCTCTGGTTATCTCTTATCTTACCCATCATAAATTTCTACATCACTATTGACATTGATACTACTTCTAATTTTCTTCATTGCTTCTGTATAAATTATATAAAATAAAAAATGTAAAATAAATAATATCTAATGATAATTTTGTTATCATCAAAGTGCTGAGTACTAGGCTATGAAAGAAGAAATACAGTGGTTGTTGTTAAAGAAGTTGTGATAATATGTGTATAAATGATATAAGTAAAATATTAGGAGATAAAGAAAAAATATTACAATTGTAAATCTGGTAATGATATTATATAAGGGTAATGTCTTACTGTGTCTGTAATTTGATATAATATTCAATAACATTAAAAATATTTTTTTTATTTTTTTCATCTAGTGGGTTTAACTCTTCCAGCTCCAAAGCTGGCTCCGTATAGACCGTCAGGGCAACTTTTATCACCTCCTTTGCTACTCTCTATTTTTGTGCACAGCCTTTTCAGTATTATCGCACAGACAACTGTGTTCACATCACTTCTGTACCAGCCATGGTACAATGAAACTCATGTCTTTGGGTAACTCAATCATATCTATGTTTTACTGTTTAATTGTAGCCCTTATGCCTTGCAATATTAACAGAGATGCCCAGACCCCTAAAGCACGTCAGCTTGCTGCGCTTTATGCATGAAGAGTGTGTTCTCTTTTTTTTTTTTTTTCATATTGTAAAAAATGCAAAAATCAATCGAAAACTTTAACCTGCATTGAGGCAAGTCTGTGACTGGATGGCCACAGAAAGCCTAGGCTGGATTAGAACGAGAGGTCTTGTCAAGAGATGTGCAGATTTTGTAGTGAAGTAAAGGTGAAGAGGTTAAATAGTGAAGTAAAGGTGATGGGTTAAATAGTGAAGTAAAGGTGATGGGTTAAATAGTGAAGTAAAGGTGAAGATGTGCAGATTTTGCACGCTGTTTTAAATTATACTTATATTTATTTACATTAACATTTCAGTTTTAAACAATATACTTCAAGAAGGGTGACATCATCTATGCAATTCTTCTGCATAATAAAGTAGGAGTAAATCCCAATTGGATACTATGCACTATTGGATGCAAACAAGTGTGACTCTCAGCATTATTAACCAGCTAATAATGATGGGAGTTATAGTAAACATTAACCCCTGCATTATACAAAGACTTAACATTAAACCATACAATACATTAACACTTTCAAAAACCCAAACCAAAAAATATCATGTAATATTATACATATTGGAGAAGCCTGTATTAGGGGAAACAACGCCATATTTGGTTTTGCAAACATGTGTGAACCACTTGATCTTCAGTTTATTATGACATCTCCAGAAATCCTTCATTGGCCTGAGATTGGTGGGTGTTTCATTTTTTACCTCGTGGCTCATATTGCACCTCCTGCCATTATTTCAGCTAATTTCCTAGATTTGATGTTCAGGCAGAGAAGCTAAAGAGACAGACCATCACCTATGCCAGTTTTTGAAATAATATACAGATCATATAATAATATTTATTTTTTCCATGTGGAGATCATCATTGTAATATCCTTACTGGTCCTGATTTAAATTTTCTGCATCTAAGTATGATGTCATTTTTAGCATACTGAGGTGATGGTAAAATCCATTGGAAAATCAAAGCTATTAAGCCTTTGAAAATATACTTTATAGACCATATATATATATATATACAAAAAAATACATTACTGCAGAGGAAAAGGTTTCTTAGCTCCTTCACGAGTATGCCTGGTAGTGAAAGGGTTAAAGATTTTCAAATTTATAAAGAAGTGAGAAAGTAAATAATATTCTAATTTTGATACACACATATTGTAATATATATTTTTTTTAAATACATTTAGACATGCACATTGTGCAATTACACATTTTCTGTGCTAGTGCCTTTTTATTTTTCTTGTTGATGACTGGAAAATGGTGACAGCCCTTGCCCCATATTAAAAATACTTAGTAAAATAACATTTGTTAAAATACTTGTGAAAACTTAGGGGACCTTATTAGTAAACTAGGATATCGGGAAATGTAGGCAAAAAAAAAATAACCAGTTGAGGATTATTTTCAAATTCTGCTAGTCTGGCTTAAAATGTGACATTTTTTGTTTATTCTCTACAAATTTTGGTTTTGTGAAGGACCCTGGTAAAAGCCCAGATAAATTGCTACTAAATAGCAGTTTGTCTCATTGCATTAATTTGTAAAAATATTTTATCTTTTTTTTTTTCTTTGCTAAACTAGCGTGTTTGATCATTCTTACTAATTATATATTTTTTCTCTTTATCCATAGTGCATGTCTTTCATTAAATGACAGCACAGCAAAAAGTATATCCAGAGAACCTGCATTTGCAGAGAACTTTTTGACTGCTACAATGTTTCCCGTAACAGGATTTAACCTTATCATAGTTGGATATGTGTTCACCAAAGGAAAACCATTCCGACAACCCATGTATACTAACTGTAAGTATTAAAGCATTTGTTTATTTATATATTTGCAAAAGGCACAATAAAGTAAAAAAAAAAGCTGACAGCTACCTACCAACCAATATGAAGTGAAAAATGACAATTGTACAGCACAAACATGTAATCTTTACTAGACATGGGCAGTGTATAAGTATTTGGTCCTTCTGAAACATTTTATCTTCTTGTATTGGGCAATTTGGGATTCCTTTATGTGGCATTTCAATTCGGGTGAATTTCATCTATGCAATCGTTTTTGGAAAATTATACAGATGAACCAAAAGGGTGAAAATAACTGGCCAATCATTTTACTGAAAACATCTAAATATTATGTATATTTTGAAGTACACTGATAGGTGCATTTTTGTGCTATTTGGTTCATAGATCAAGAAAGAAGACGTAAGCAGTAAAGGGAAAAAGTGGAGGAGCAGTAAAAAAAATATATTTATATATTGATGAAATGTATAAAATTAAAATATATAAAAATGATATCCTTTTCCCCCTGCATTGGCCACTTCTAGAATAAAATTAACATTTAGTGTGTGAATAAAATGAACATTTAGTGTCTATTCCTTAATCATGAAAAAAAAACTTTTTTTCTGATCAGTCTTTTTTGTTTTGTTTCCCTTTTACAAAACTTTGGATGAATTAACCCCTTAAGGATGGAGCCAGTTATAGAAGTTGTGATCAAAACAAAACGTAAACAAAACCTGGAATTTGCCATACGTGTTGTTCAACCATAATTCACCTTTTTATATTAAGTGCACTCACACTTATTATATATCATATTGTGCAGGTGAAACAGGGCTTTCATTTCATATCACATATCTATATATATCTTAGTCACAAACGCTGGCCAAAATTTGCGTTCATATTTGTTTATTCCATTTTTTACACAAAAACTGCAATTTTACTGGTGATGTCATCATCGTGATAAGTTTTACTGTTTTGAAACACTCATATTTGTGTTCAGCGAATTCTTCAAAGTACAATAGTACCCCCCAAGTCCAGGTTTTATGGTGTTTTGGAAAGTTACAGTGATGAACATAGGACTTGCAAATTAAATTCTCTGGACTAGCTGTCTGGGTTGTCAGGCTGGTCCCTCAAATTATAATTAATAAAATGACTTAATTATGTAAAAAGATTACATAAATATACAAATAGAATTTAAATATATATACATATAAATGTATTTAAATTCTATACATATATATGTAATTATTTATGTAGTTATATCTATTTATATGTATATATGTTTATATATATATATGTATATATATATATATATATATATATATATATATATTTGTGTGTGTAAGTAACTCCATAATACGTGTATTTTGATATTGATTTATACAACTATCAATATAAAAATACACTTATTATGGATGATATATATGAAATGTATATCATATATGGCAGGCAGGTGCACAGGCTGTCTTTCAGAGCGATCACATGGGGTATAAATTGCTGAGGGGGGACGGCCTGGCCTGTCAGGCAGTCCGCCAGAAGTGGATCATGGCAGAGGTGAGTACACCTCGGGCGCTGGGGCTAAAAGCCGTTAGGGCGTTCCATGCAGCTGTAACGGCTTTATCCCCTTAAGGACACATGACATGTGTGACATGTCATGATTCCCTTTTATTCCAGACGTTTGGTCCTTAAGGGGTTAAAGACCATTAAAATGGGGATGGCATGGAACGCCCTAACAGCATTAACAGGTTAAAATTATTTGAAACTGAATGCACAAGTCTATTGTTTACACTTATTGCAATGTTTTCTAAAACGTCTTGTTTTACAGACCTTCTTTCACTTGCGTTTCTTCTGCAAGTTGTGTCCTATATATTTATGCTTTTTGCAGACATTGAAGCTGTCTACATTTCTATGGAGGTAATTTAAAATATTTTTACACCCATCAAGATTTATTTTTTCAATTGATTAATAATAATCCTGCTTTTAAAATGACTTTATCGGCACTTAGAAGCATTACAGCTTAATGTATTGGTTCTGGGGCATAGAGACTGTCCCTGCTTCCTCATTAGTGAAAACAATGTAATTTTTGTGAAAAGTCACTATTTACACTGCTACCTAACATCACCTCTTGTATCTGTCATTCTGATAGCCACTAGAGGTGCTTCCTGGGTTCCTCCAAAGCGTTTCACCGACTCAATGCATCTATATGAGGAGATGCTAAATGGCACAGCATGGCATAGTGTATACGCACTAGCCTACCAGTGCTTCCCTATGAATGAATCACATTGATACTATGCTCATTGCAAAATATCTTCATTTATGTTGTGTTTTTCTTTTGCTTTTTTTATCCCAGATTGTGTGCACACCATATGATTGGAGAATTTTCATCTTTATCACCATGCTCATACTTTTTATTGTTTCCTATACTGTAGAGGTAATAGTATTCTCTAATTTATTTTTTAGCATTATTATTAGATATAAGAAATTGGGGGATTAATTTGCTAAATATTTATGGAATGTCGTTGGTCAGATAAGTGTGACAATTATTATTACACAATATGTTCATTGTTATTAGACAATATGTATACTTGAAAACATTATGGTCCATTTCTAGATCAGTTCTAAAAATAAGGCAGTAGAGCCTGCTGGAAAATGTGATGGTTCTGTCCCATAGAGTGGCACGTTCCGTCATTTGCAAGTTGAAAATTACGGTCAATTAACTTACATCAGAGTAATTCACATTTTCTATATTGTCATATTAATTATAAATAAACCTACTTGATTTTTAATCCAAGCTCTATCCCCCTTCCAAAGAGATGTAAGACAAAAAAAGAAAAATGTTGTGCACTGTCCAACATCTACAACCTTCTGTCTTATATCCTTCTAAGGTTAGCGTTCCATCTTAGAACAGAAAAGAAACATATATTCACGAGCCTGCCTGTAACAGTATGAGTTATACTTACAGACATCTGACCATGGTAAATTAGGAGAGAAGTTGGAGATACATTATTATTTTGAATACATAAATACACTGAACAAAATTATAAACGTAACACTTTTGTTTTTGCCCCGATTTTTCATAAGCTGAACTCAAAGTTCTAGGACTTTTTATATGTACACAAAAGGCCTATTTCTTAAATATTGTTCACAAATCTGTCTAAATCTATGTTAGTAAGCACTTCTCCTTTGCTGAGATAATCCATCCACTTCACAGGTGTGGCATATCAAGATGCTGATTAGACAGCATGATTATTGCACAGGTGTGCCCTAGGCTGGCCACAATAAAAGGCCACTCTAAAATGTGCAGTTTTACTGTATTGGGGGGAGGGGGGGGGTCATTCTGCAACTTGAGGTGATAGTCGTGGATGAATGGCACAACAATGGGCCTCAGGATCTCGTCACGGTATCTCTGTGCATTTAAAATGCCATCAATAAAATGCACCTGTGTACTTTGTCCATAACATACGCCTGCCCATACCATAATCCCACTGCCACTATGGGTCACTCGATCCACAACGTTGACATCAGCAAATGTTGTCTGCCATCTGCCCTGTACAGTTAAAACCGGGATTTATTCATTAAGAGAACACCTCTCCAAAGTGCCAGATGCCATTGAATGTGAGCATTTGCCCACTCAAGTCAGTTACAACGACGAACTGCTGTCATGTCAAGAACGCGATGAGGGCGACGAGCATGCAGATGAGCTTCCCTGAGATGGTGTCTGACAGTTTGTGCAGAAATTCTTTTGTTATGCAAACTGATTGTTGCAGCGGCTGTCTGGGTGGCTGGTCTCAGATGATGTTGGAGGTGAAGATGCTGGATGTAGAGTGTGACGGAGCTTCCTGTACCCCGGTTTGATACCTCCGCCGGCGGATGCTCGTAGTGCTCACCAAGGGCTCCAAGCACTCCACCAGACCACATAAGAACTGCACACCCCAGAGCCGCCACAGCTTGGTTGTGGTTTTGCCATCTCCTACCCACCCTGGACCTATGACAAGGCTCCAGGTTCCAGTGGGTGAACCTCTCTTCCTCCAGAGAGTCAAGCAGGAATAGCTCTTACAAGAGCTCAGAGAATCCAAGGGAGTATAGTGATTATAGCAATCCCTTGTAGTGATATAACAGTTTCCCCCCAATAAGACACGAGACTCTAGATTGAGGGTGAACTAAGTGTGTTTAATGGAAGCCACAGCTGGCCTTTCATGCAGGTTCCCCATCAAGGGTGACGCCCAGGTGGACCTTGTTGGGCACAGGGACACAAAGTGTACAAACCAATGAAAACAACGTGACAATGAATTACACTCCCACATACAGTAAACTATCCCTTCCCTCTGCCTGTGATATACTTAAGGCAGATAATGCATTAACTTAATTATCCCCAGGCAGAAAAAACCATAAATGTTTTACAAAGTCCAATAAGCACCCCAAAATACAACATATCCCCATAAAAGCCACATCTCCTGATAGCCCTGATCTGGGTGAACAACATATAGAGAAATCACCCAGATCGGTTCAGGGGTTCAGGAATTTCCTGGAAGTCATAGTTTTGACCCACCATGCACATTGTCCCATGCCCAAAACAGTTCCAAAGAATACTTCACATGAACAGAGCCTTTTAAAGTGCATTGGGCAAGGTATATTGCAGGGCCCATAGTTCTGAGGCAAGAGGCTGGCCAGCAGGCACCTCCAAAAGTCAGTGACAAGGTTACTTTCGTCACATGGAGGTCCTGGGTTGGTGTGGTTACACGTGGTCTGCGGTTGTGAGGCTGGTTGGATTTACTGCCAAATTCTCTGAAACGCCTTTTGGCTTATGGTAGAGAAATGAACATTCAATTCACGGGCAACCGCTCTGGTGGACATTCCTGTAGTCAGTATGCCAATTGCTCGCTCCCTCAAAACTTGCGTCATCTGTGGCATTGTGCTGTGTGATAAAACTACACATTTTAGAGTGACTTTTTATTGTGGCAAACCTAAGGCACACCTTTGCAATAATCAGGGCCGGCCTAAGGGGTGTGCGAGCTGTGCAGCCGCACAGGGCGCCATGGCAACAGGGGCGCCGGGCGGCCGACACAGCTCGCACTCAGTCACTCACAGGCCGGCCCGAGTCATGTGCAGAGCAAGTCAAGTGCATTGTGCTGTGCACTTCACTTGCAAATTATGAAGAGAGCAGCGGCCGGGAGAGAGAGGAGGTCAGGAGCACGGAGGAAGAGCATGCTCCGCCTCCACAGTCATTCGCGGAAGGATCCGCACAGTGAGTGTGAGGGAGGAGGTCAGTGCTGGTATCAAGGTCGGCAGACTGGGACACTGTCAGGAGGGTCCAGGGAGCAGCAAGATTTAATGTGAGTCTGCTTATTCTTGTTGTAACTATTGTTTTTCTTTTATTAAATAGATTGTTGTTTTTGTGTGTGGGGGGCTTGCAGAAGGGGGAGCAGAGGTTTTCTGGCTGGGATTTTGGGGAAGAGGTTTTGTAGAAGGGGAGGGGTTTTGGTTTAGGGAGGAGCAGAGGTTTTATAGAAGGGGTTAGGGTTTTGGTGTAGGGAAGGGGTTTTGTAGAAGAGGGGGCAGGCATTTCTGGTGAAGTGGCAGGGAAAAGGATTTTGTGGAGGGGGCATGGGTTTTGTTGAAGGGGGAGCAGGGGGTTTGTAGAGGGAACAGGGGCTTAGTATAAGGGGGCAGGGGTTTAGTATAAGGGGGGCAGGAGTTTAGTATAAGGGGGCAGGGGCTTAGTATAAGGGGGGCAGGAGTTTAGTATAAGGGGGGGAGGGGTTTAGTATAAGGGGGCAGGAGTTTAGTATAAGGGGCAGGGGTTTAGTATAAGGGGGTGCAGGAGTTTAGTATAAGGGGCAGGGGTTTAGTATAAGGGGGACAGGGGTTTAGTATAAGGGGGCAGGGGTTTAGTATAAGGGGGCAGTGGTTTAGTATAAGGGGGTAGGAGTTTAGTATAAGGGGGGCAGGAGTTTAGTATAAGGGGGCAGGGGTTTAGAATAAGGGGGCAGGGGTTTAGTATAAGGGGGGCAGGAGTTTAGTATAAGGGGCAGGAGTTTAGTATAAGGGGGCAGGAGTTTAGTATAAGGGGAGCAGGGGTTTAGTATAAGGGGAGCAGGGGCTTAGTATAAGGGGGCAGCAGTTTAGTATAAGGGGGACAGGGGTTTAGTATAAGGTGGACAGGAGTTTAGTATAAGGGGGCAGGGGTTTAATATAAGGGGGGCAGGGTTTAGTATAAGGTGGACAGGGTTTAGTATAAGGTGGGCAGGGGTTTAGTATAAGGGGGCAGGGGTTTAGTATAAGGGGGCAGGGGTTTAGTATAAGGGGAGCAGGGGCTTAGTATAAGGGGGACAGGGGTTTAGTATAAGGGGGACAGGGGTTTAGTATAAGGGGGACAGGGGTTTAGTAGAAGGGGGACAGGGGTTTAGTAGAAGGGGGGCAGGGGTTTAGTAGAAGGGGGGCAGGGGTTTAGTAGAAGGGGAGCAGGGGTTTAGTAGAAGGGGAGCAGAGGTTTATGTAGAATGAGTACAGGGCTTTTGTAGAGGGTGGCAGTGGTTTTGGTGGAGGGGAAGGTTTTTAGTGATATTATGTGTACATTGCTGTATAGTTAATATATATAATGATAGCATGTGTTTTGTTAAAGGAGGAGAAAAAACTTTGTAGAAGGGTGGGCAGGGGTTGTATTAAAGGGAGAGCAGGGGTTTTGTAGACGGGGCAGGTGTTTTGTAAAAAGGAGGGCAGGGTTTTTGTAGAAATGGAGGCGGGGGTTTTGTGGAAGGGTTTTGTAGTAGGCGGAACAGGGCTATTGTAGAAGGGGCAGGGGTTTTGCTGAAGGGGGGGGGCGCTATATGTTGGGCTCGCACAGGGTGTCTGATCACCTAAGGCTGGCCCTGGCAATAATCATGCTGTCTAATCAGCATCCTGATTTGCCACTCATGTGAGGTGGATGGATTATCTCGGCAAAGGAGAAGTGCTCACTACCACAGATTTAGACATATTTGTGAACAATATTTGAGAGAAATAGGCCATTTGTGTACATAGAAAAAGTCTTAGATCTTTGAGTTCAGCTCATGAAAAATGGGGCAAAAACAAAAGTGTTGCATTTATTATTTTGTTCAGTGTATTTTTTGTTTCTTTAACATATTTACTGACCATTTCAGCAACAGAAGAGGGCTAACTTAAAATGATGGCTGCTGCTGTCTGAGAGTCTTATTCCCACTAGGTTTTTAGCAGGCTCAGTATGTCCCAGTTACATTATCTGTAGGACATTATCTATATAAAATTGTTCTATTTTTTATCTCTTTCCATCTAACTTTTCTGGGACATGGTGCATTGAGAAAGGGAATATCCGAAACGTTTGTGATATTCTGTCCTTCAAATAAATACCAGTAGCACCTTGGTGTGCACACAGCAACTTTTTGCGCAGCCGCTTGTTTGTTCTATCTACCCATCTAACTTTTCTGTTTCAAACTTTACAAACACTTTGATCTGTCTATATACTTTTGACAGATGAACTTATACTGTTGAATTTTGCCTTGAGAGTGAATTGCTAATGGTTAATAAGCCTTTACCTTAATTTAATTACACAATCTGATGACATTACACAGAAATTATACAAAGTAAAAAAAGTAGTAAAATTGATAATACAAAAGACACACAGGAACAAGAAGTGATGATGACCTTGTTCAATTAAGTCACGAAAGATTGTGGTATAATTGTAAACAATGCAGAATGAACTCTTCAGAAGGGAATAAATATTTTAGGGGGGAAATAATACACTGATCAGCCACAACATTAAACCACCTGTCTAATATCATGTAGGCCCCCCTAGTGCTTCTAAACCAGCTCTGATTCATTGAGGCATGGACTCCACAAGATTTTTGAACATGTCCTGTGGTATCTGGTACCCAAGACATTAGCAGCAGATCCTTTAAGCCCATGGATTGTTGTTCCAGCACATCCCACAGATGCTCAATCAGATTGAGATCTGGAGAATGCCAGGATCCAAAGTTTCGCAGCAGAACATTTACCAGAGCAAAACTTTGCCTCCGTCTGCCTTCCTTCTTTCCATAGTGCATTCTGCTGCCATCTCTTCCCCAGGTAGATGATGCCCATGCACCCAGCCTTCAACCTGAACTAAAAGAATATGTGATTCATCAGACAAAGGCAAGCTTCTTCCATTGCTCCAGTTAAGGTTCTGATGCTTATGTCTCCATTGAAGGTGTATTTAGCGGTGGACAGGGTTATAATGGGTACTCTGACTGGTCTGTAGCTACGCAGCCACATTTGCAAAAAACTGCAATAAGCTGTGTGTTCTGACACCTTCAGCAATTTGATCTACAGTAGTTCTACTGTGTGATTGGACCAGATGAACTAGCCTTCGCAACCCACGTGCATCAATGAGCCTTGAGCGCTGATGACTTTGATGACTGTTCACCGATTATCCTTCCTTGCACCACTTAGTAAATACTAATCACTGAATCCTGAGTACACCTCACAAGACTTGCCATTTTGGAGATGCTCTGACCCACTCACCTAACCATCACTCTTTGGCCCTTGTCAAAGTCACTCAGATATTTTTGCTTGACTACCAGTCAGTGGTTTTAATGTTGTGGCTGATCAATGTATATGTGCAATGGTCTTATGAGATAGATTTAATGGCAGGAAGGTCAATACATCAGACAACTAAGATAATAAACTCTGTTATGGAGATAAAGAGTTTGTATAAGCAAGGGGGCATCCATTAGCACTAATTTGGGCACAATTGCAAATTA
This sequence comes from Pelobates fuscus, assembly GCF_036172605.1. Classification (NCBI taxonomy): domain Eukaryota; kingdom Metazoa; phylum Chordata; class Amphibia; order Anura; family Pelobatidae; genus Pelobates; species Pelobates fuscus. Next base: position 141,220,976 of record NC_086318.1, read on the forward strand.
AATCAGGTGCAGAACTACCAGTGGTGCAGTCGGTGCCACCGTATCAGAGCCCCAGCTGAACAGGTGGCCCACAGATGCTGGTAGCTGACATGGGTGCCATGGGGCTCTTCCAGTCTGCACTGCACCATTGTAATTTCCCGTACCAAAATAGAGGAAGCAAGCCTGCAAGGAAGTTCAATTGAGCATTGGGGGTAGACATTTAAAGTGCTCACAGAAGGTGGGAGAGCTAAACTCAGAGAGGGTAAGTTTATCTGTGTGTGAGTTGTGTGCATATGTGTTAGTGTTTGTGGATATGCATGTATGTCAGTCTGTGTATCTGTGCATATATGTTAGTCTGTGTATCAGTGCACAAGTGTCAGTGTGTGTATATCTGTGCATGTGTATATGTCCATGTGTATCTGTGCATGCTTGTGTAAGTCACTGTATTTGTTCATGTGTATCAATTTGTGTGTGTCAGTGTCAGTGTGTATTTCTTAGAGTGTATCTGAGTGTATGTATTTGTGTGCATTTGTATGTGGCAGTGTATCTGTGTGTTTCTGTGCATGGCAATGTGCATCTTTATGTTTGGCTCTGTATATGCATATGTGAATATATGTCTACATTCAAACACCACCGTCAAATTGACCAAATGCAAATGAGATGGGTCCATGTATTAATCATATTTTGCAGAAATAATTTCATTTTCAATAAAAACTGGATAAAGAAATATATACAAGGAAATATGAAAATGTCCAAATCCTAAACAGAAGTATGTTTGGCTCTGTATATGTATAGGCTCTGTATACCAATGCAAACCAGAAAATCAGTGCATATTGGTTTAATTAAATTTAATTTATATCTTCTCAGGATTGGTTCTTTGAAAATAGAAAACTTTGGTTATGGATAAAGAGAAAGTTCAACTACAAAACAAAAAGTCAATACAGGAAGCTCCAAAGAATTTTAGAGAAGGACCAAGACTGGCCTCCACTGAACATGACTGTCTATGCCACCAAGTCTATCTCTGCTATGGACAGCAAGATGACTGTTTACAGTAACTCAATTCATCATATTCCAATGGATGATAAGAAAGCACCTCTCCAAGAAGAGACACATGTGTAGCCAACAATATAAATTAGACTACTACAATTTTATGCAATATTACAATAGCTAGAGATTATACCAAGTTATATTGAATTACTGTATTGTACTGGAAATATTAGCTCTATATTATGCCATTCTAAATTTCTAAAATGTCTTGTCATTAAAGTATTAGCAAATTTTATTATAAACTGCAGGTAAATTATCAAAAAAATATACCGGTACATTATATGATTAAATACACTGTTTATAATTTAACCACTGATAGATTAACTGGAATTACGCTTAAAAATTCATCATGTTTCTTATTGCACCATGCACCAAACCTTTTGATGTAATACAAGTAAGTCCTTAATAGGAATTTTAAAAGGCTACCCTAAGCATCATAACCACTATAGCGTGATGTAGTGGTGTTGATGTCTGGTCTACCCTGATGTCCTTTCCCAGTAAGGTGAAAAATAGTTTTGCAACAGTTTGCCTTTAATCTTGATCCAAGCAACCGGGAGCCATATATCCTCTCATACTGTCCTCTCATACTGGATGAACAGCATTTGGCTTCTGAACAGCTCCAAAAGTTGCCACTCATTCATTAAATATGAGCATCAGCTGAGGGCTCTCTGTAAACCTAGGTGCCAAGAGAATGCACAAAATTAACATTTATTTAACTCTTGTTCCAGGCTAGCTAATAATTGATGCCGGAGGTGGTTTGTGCACTAGTTCAAATATAATTCATAAAATAACCTACTCTTCTCATTGGAAAACACAAGTTCCATCCTACTCATTGTCTGCATCACCTCCAAATCATTCTACCACATTGAATATTTAGTTTGCAATTCCAATTTTTATGACTTGTATATTTAAAAAAGTTATGCAAAATTTAATGATTGTGTATACATTAATTCCAAAGAACATGCCTGTATGAAAAAGTATGGATTCTTCCTGTCACAAGGACATGCCTCTAGTGACTCTCAGTTTGACAGTCAATACATGTGTTTTCCTGGGAAAATGTAAACATTGAATTGCCACAAGACAGGAGCATTTCCCCTGCATTTGGTACATAGATCAAAAAGAAAAAGGTACACAGATAAAAAAAAAGTTAAAAGTTAGTGAAAAGAAGAGCAGAATACATAATCCTGATCCAAAACGAACATGCTTGGCCATTCCACATTTCAACTCATTCATGATTCAGGTGCATTACAACTCAGAGCTTGGGCCCAAATTCAAACAAATTGCTGTTCAGATCAAAACTATTCTACAACTCAAAAAGTTATCTCCTTTGCAGAGGCTGGACTCTTGTGTTTAAATTACTAATCTGTTCGCTAGTTTTTCAGATATCCCCATCTACTGGGTACATGCCACCTGGTTTTATATTCATATCTGTTGCTATAATGAGCACTAAAAAAAAACGAAAGTTGTCTGTTTCTCCTAAGAACCTATATTAGGGAAACAGGGCATCATGTCCGTTTAAATTTAAATGTTTAGTACTATGTATGCCATAGGAAATAGATAATTCAATAACATTCTTTAACTTGGTTGCTAGTCTGCGTGCCAGAAAGATCTTTATATACCTGCCACATTAAAATGGGCAAATGTTGTATCTAAAACTTTTAGGTAAAGCAGCAGACCTCACATGTACCCGCTCTAGACCTCACATGTACCCACTCTTTACAAGCAGTGGGAAGGAATGAAGAGAGCTGAACATTTATAGAATTCACAGAACACACATTATTAATATATATATTTTTTTCTGGTCACCAAAAATACTGCTGTATTTTATTAGGTCCATTGCACAAATTCACACTTTTTTGATGGTGATAAATTTTGCTGCCATCAGGAAATCATTGTGTCTTAACTTCAGTAAACCAGGCTTTGTATATTAACTTTTAACACTTGCATGAAAAGTCACGCAGGTAAAAGGTTTATTGCAAATGTTGCAGAATTGGAAACCATCAACAAAGGTCAACCGCATTTAAATAACTTGCATTCTAACAAATATCCAATTAGAAAGGTTTGTAGGAAAGTTAATGATGTTTACGCATGCTGATTTGTGATGCTAATATTACTTCTTTATTTTTTCTCTAATGGTCACTTCTAATTTGTTCTGTGAATAAAATTAACATTTACCGAGTGTCCCATAGCCATCAATTACCGTTTTCTTTTTACTATTAATCATCCTTTTTTGGCAATATAGGCAGAATTCAGAATCACAAACAACTGGAAACAAACATTCTTGTTCATTTACCATTTCAGTGGATTTGTGATTTGGGTTCATTTCAACTCAGAGCTTGGAACGTCAACACACCACACAATTAACCCATATTTTAACGAACTGCAGTTGGGACAGAAACAAACCGTCTGTAAAACTGTATCAAATTGGATCTGGTGGAAGGGGGATAAAAATAATAATATAAAAAAAATGTGGTTTAACAAGCAGCATCATTTAATTGAATGGATTGCTGACAGAATTATTTGACAGTCTCTCATTAAGAATAGCAGTGCTATTCACATAACATTTTTCAAAAATTAATCAAATTTGAAAAAAATGTGGCAAGTATAGGTGATCTGTAAAAAATTCCCAACTCTGCAATTTTGCCTTAATTTTTCCATTCAGATTTAATTCATGGAAATTCTGATTTTAGTGAATAACCCTCTTGTTGATTTTGTCTGGCTCATACTACTTACTTTCTTTATCTCATCTTCATTTGAGATTTAAAATGATAAATTATTGGCATCTACTATAAGAGCTTGAAAAAGTATTTGCTTAACACTCTGTACATATTTTTCTCCCTATTGTGAGCAATCCAAATTTTGGAGTGATAATATTTATCAATTTACTAAATGGGTAGATTTTGATTTATTTTTTATATATCATTCTAGAAACATAAAGACTAAGTCTAGCTTCTTTCTTGTCGACCTTAAAAAATGATCATGTTTTACCTCTCCTGTGGTTAGAAAACTTTGCAGGCCGTGATAATAGCCAGTCTAGTGCTGTGTCAAGAAAATTGTTACAATGAGAATGTATTATATAGTTATATAAATGATATTTTAAAACTGTCAAAAACATGCGCAGAATGCTTTGTAATTCCAACCTTGAATAATCACTATTTTATGGTGAAACCTTGCTATTCTTGAATAAACAAATACTATAAAAAAATATTGCATTTGCATATTTTTTAGATATCAATGAAGAGCAATAAATAGATTGTGTAATGACGTGATTGCTAATTAATAAGTGAATAATAATGAAATGCATATACGTGCAAATCAACCCACCCAACCGCCCCCAAAAAAGCAGCTAGTTGTAACAGTAAAATCAATCATTCAAATTTTGCTGAATGTCCAAAAAACTAAAACAATTTAGCACACATACAACATAAATAAAATGAGTATACCATTATCAACCTGTAAATTTATTAAATAAAAAATAAAACCATACATATCATGGTGCAGTATATATGTACAGGTACATGGATCTGTATAGGGAAGTATTACCTTTGTTATTACATTCGCATTTACTTAAGTCTCTATTTACCTGCTCAAGGTAATCCCTTAAGGACACAGCTTCAAAAGCTTGTCTTACCCTTATGGACACATGCCATTTTTGCATGTATTTGCTGTTTGTGTTGAAACACAATTTGCACCTCTGTAATTTATTGCATCAACAAATATTATATACTGTGTTTTAGAGGGCAAACAGGGCTTTCATTTTATGTCACATATACATAGATACATTCTCATTAATTATAAAAATAAAATGCCAAAAATGGGGGAAAAAAAACTAAAAATTGTTTTCACAGTTTTGGCAATAATAGCATGTGCATAATATACCCAGCTTAGAAAAAGTAATTCAAAATAAATTAATTTATGTGTCTTGATTTATAGAGTACATTATATGCAGGGGTCAAGTCCTGGGGAAAAAAGTGTGGGAACTCTCCCCCACCAAAAAAAACCCCACTCGTATGCATATATAAACGCGTGCACACACATACACATGCACTCAGACACTCACAGACGCACACACATACTCAGACACTCACACAGTGGTGTATTTTAATTTTGTGCTGCCCTAGGCATGACTATACCGGAGCACCCCCTAATCTAAATTTACCACCCCTTCCTGTCAAGGGCGCACCGCTTCCTGATTAAGAACCCACCCCTTCCTCTTTAGACTCCACCTTTTCCTGCTCCTTTTAAAGAAATACTATAGTGCCAGGAAAACAAAGCTGTTTTCCTGGCACTATAATTCCCTGTAGTGCCCCCCCTCCCTCATTCGACACTGATGGGGTTAAACTCCTATGGGTATTTAGCAGATGCTGGATGTCCTCATGCACAGGGGTGAGGACGTCCAGCATCAGTTAGGCGACTTTTGGTCACCTAACCACCCGAAAGTCCCTCTAGTGTCTGATAGACAGCCACTAGAGGTGGAGTTACCCCTCAAGGTAATTATTGCAGTTTCTGAGAAACCGCAACAATTACACTTGCAGGTTTAAGGGGACTGGGACACTGCACCCAGACCACTTCAATGAGTTGAAATTGTCTGGGTGCCTATAGTGTCCCTCTAAGCACACTCTCTGACAGACACCCACACTGGCAGATACACACTGACAGTAACACACACACTACGTGACAAACACACAGACGTCACTGATTTGACACACACACACATTCACTGACACACACTCATTCATTGACAGAGAGACACACACAAACACACTGACAGACACACACTAATAGCCACACGCACTAAATGACAAACAGACTCTCACTGATTTGACAGACACTTACAAACATACACTAACAGAAGCACATACACGCAAACATGTGCATACACTAACAGAAGCACATACACTCATACGCACACACATGCATACACTAACAGAAGCACATACACGCAAACATGCATACACTAACAGAAGCACATACACTCATACGCACACACACATGCATACACTAACAGAAGCACATACACGCAAACATGCATACACTAACAGAAGCACATACACTCACACACACGTACATATGATAACAGACGTAAACACACTCATACACACACACACACTGACACAAACACACACATACATACACCAACATACATGAACTAACATACACACACATAGACTAACAGACATACACACACACAAACAGACATACACACACACACGCACACACTAACAGACATACACACATACACTAACAGACATACACACACACACTAACAGACATACACACACACATACATACACATACACTAACAGACACACACACACACACACATACACTAACAGACATACACACACATACATACACATACACTAACAGACATACACACATACATAGACTAACAGACATACACTAACAGACACACACATACACTAACAGACATACACATACACTAACAGACATACACACATACATAGACTAACACACATACACTAACAGACATACACATACACTAACAGACATACACACACACATACATACACATACACTAACAGACATACATACAGACATACATACACATACACTAACAGACATATACACACATACACTAACAGACATACACACAGACATACATACACATACATACACATACACTAACAGACATACATATATGCAAATTATTCAAATAAACATTGCCCACCCACCCAGCCTCCCTACCTTTCAGGAAAGCTGGCATGGATGGGTCCCTGGGGTCCAGTGGGGCTGCAGTGAGGCTGGCATGGGGGGGCCACCTGATTGCCACCCTCCTCCCCCCCGGCGGGCGGCTCTCTCCCTGTCACACGCGGCGAGGGAGCTGTGTCCTCTCTGCTCCCTCTCGCCGCGCGCCGTTTTCGGATGCAGGGAGCCGGAATATGACGTCATATTCCGGCTCCCAGCATCAGCAGACAACCCACGCGGCGAGAGGGAGCAGAGAGGACACAGCTCCCTCGCCGCGTGTGACAGGGAGAGAGAGCCGCCCGCCGGGGGTGAGGAAGGGGGGGCAATCAGGTGGCCCCCCCATGACAGGGGGAACAGAGGGCATTTGGGGGCGGCATTTTTTGCCGCCCCCTGAGTGCCTGCAGGGGGAACGGCGTTCCTGCTGTGAAAAAAGTGCAGGAACGCCGTTCCCACGCGTTCCTGCAGGACTCGAGCCCTGATTATATGTATAGGATTTCAGCTTATTTTGAAAGTTACAGGTCACAAAATACAAGGACTAAAATAAAATTTCAATTTTAGAAGTTGGTATGTTTGTCTTGTAGGTTTAGTAGCCACCACAGAAAACAAAATTGCCACACAAGTATATATTTATATAAAGTAGGCATCACAGGCTGTTTACCTAAGGTTAGTTTGACACTTTTTACATAGCCATTTCATCGCCAATCTCTGCTAAATATTGGAGTAAAATTGTGTTTTTCTCTATTTTGGCTTATACACATATAACAAGGTTTTTGTAATATGTATTTCATAAAGCTGGTGTGTGCTATTCATGCACAGAACCCCATATTGTGTTCAGCTACATCTGCTGAGTATAACGATACCCCCATTGTATCTCTTTGGCACTATTTTGGGAAGCTACAATGCCATATAAGAGACAAGGCTATTTTAGTTTCCATAGTTAGAATTTTCATAGCTGGATTTAACCCCTTAAGGATCAAACTTCTGGAATAAAAGGGAATCATGACATATCACACATGTCATGTGTCCTTATGGGGTTAACAGGCCCATGTCTCATTTTAGGTTATTATAGCAGTGTGACTGTTAATAACCCCATAAAGGGCTTACATTTGATAAAGCAGACACCCCAGGGTATCTTGTATGGTGTATATTGTGCCTTAACTTGTCACCATTTTTTCACCAATTTATGTAAATATTTGTGGTGAGGGGAAAAAAACGGCATTTATACATATATGTTGCATTTTTGCTGAGTATTTCTTACACTTGATATGTACCACTGTCATACCCCTACTGTTTCTTAAACAGTACATCCCAGGGTGTTTCAAAGGGCATATTTTAAACCTTAGAGTGGGATAATTTTTCCACTAGCTTGTACCAAGTGTAGTGGTAATATGCATTTTTTTCTGCCTTTTTGACACACAAAGTGAGTTTGCACAGTATATTTTGCAAACCTCATGTGTGCTATGACTGTATAATACTTCATATATTGCTCAGATTTGTCGTCTGAATACAGCAATATGTACCTTTGCCAGGTATATGTGGACAATGAAGGGGCACAATTGAGACACAGAAATTCCAGTTTCTTTCAAACTTTCAATTTTTACGCTGTGTCCATGTTCCATTTTGGAGTAGTTTAGCTGGTTGGTTTTTTAAACTCCCCCACAAACACATACTTTTTATTAAAGAATACACCCCGGGGTAATTCAAAAGGCATATTTTGAACCGTATCGTGGGATAATTTTTTTTCTAGTTTGTTCCAGGTGTAGTGGTAATGAGCATTTTTTAATGTATTTTTTTTACTTCTTTTACTTTTTAAAACTCGTTTTTAAACTTTTTTTAAACTTTCTTAATTTTTTCTACACTTTTATTTTTTTTTTATAAACTTTTTTACCATTAACCCCTAACTAGTAGTAAGCAGCACTAACATATAATTTCCCACAACTCCCACCCACCCCAGCTAGCAAAATATATAATTTTAAAATATTTAAATTAATTAAATTAAAGAAAATTAAAATTGAAACCCTGAGGGTTAAAATATAAATAAAAGTTATTTTTTTTTACTTTTTAAAGCTTTTTAAAAACTTTTTGTTAACGTTAACACCTAGCTAGTTTAATACCAAATTCCCCAATTCCCCACTAACTTCCACCCACCTCAGCTAGCTAACTATACCATTCTGACCATTCTGTGGCTTGGGGACCCCTTGTCACTAAGGGTGGTGAGAGAGGACTTGGGGATCCCTAGTCACTTGAGGGGGGGTTGGGTTTACATTTATCCCCCACCTGTCACCAATTTGTGGGGCAGGGAGGAGGGAGTAGGTCCCCCTTTGTCACTTAGGGTCCACACCCACTACTCATAGGTGGGGGCCGGAGGGGGACACTAGGCACTCCCTTTTTGTCAATTAAGACCCACATCTGCAGCTTTTGGGTGGGACCGGATTGGACAATAGGGCGCACACCCACTTCTCATGGGTGAGGGTCAGGGGGAAGACAATAGGTTCCTCCCTTTTGTAAATTAGGGCCCGCATCTGCCGCTCATGTGTGGGTGCCTTGGAGGAGGAAATAAGCTCCACCCTCTTTAGTCAGTTAGGGCCCCCCACTAGTTGCTAATGGGTAGGGTTCAGAGGGAGACACAAGGTCCCCAATTTAATTTGATAGCCCACACTCATGGGGCACGGGTGGGAGTTTGTGGGGGACACTATGTCCCCCCATCAATTGTTTTACTAGGTGCCTCACCATGGGGGCACTTTATTAGATTGAGGGGTCTTTTATTTTCAACAGTGTTAACACATTTAAACCTCTTTAGTTTAGAAAAACGTTGCCTGAGAGGGCATATGATAACATTATACAAATATATTTGGGGCCAATACAAACCATTGTGTGGAAATCTATTCACAAACTGGACTTTACATAAGACACAAGGTCATGCGCTTAGATTAGAAGAAAGAAGATTTTGTATAAGGCAAAAAAGTTGTTTTTTTTTACTGTACTGCAGCCAGAGGTTGTTCACTGTTTAGTAGACATGTAGACATTCCCCTAGTCGCAGCATAGAGAGTAGGGGCAGAAGGGGGATTTTAACATTCCTTATTTACGAATATTACGTTATTTAGGGTTCATTAAAAGACACGTGGGAGACATTGCAAACATGTGTAAAAAGGTTGTCTGATTTGATGACCCAAATATTTTACTTTTTATCCTTAAAGTAGAATGCTATCTGTAGCACAAAGCAAGCATTGCTCATCACTTAATCCAAACCCACGGCGAAGCATAGTGGTGGTAATGTCTTGGGGGGGGGGGGGGGGGGTTATTATCAGAAAAGGGGAGACTGGTTAAAACTGAGCCAAAGGTGGATGGATCCAAAATAGGAGAATTCTAGTCTACAAAAAACAATTTCAGTGTGAAAGCATTTAATACTATGTAGAAGGTTCAACTTATGGTGAAATAATTACCATAAATACACAGCCAAAAATACTATTTTTATGGTAAGACATGAGGATTCATATTTGCTTTACTGTTAATGGTTAACAATGTAAAAGTTAAATCAACCAGTCACAGTACAGATATCATATAATAACTGATGATGAAGCTCCTCCCACTTTCTTGCCTCCCAGGTGATTCTGTTCCAATTACTTTGCTACTAAAAAAAATAATTAATGTGTATTAATACCTTTTCCATTTAATATACTGTTTTGTCATAATTTTATTTTTTTCAGTGTTTTTCTCCACATACTTCCCTTATTTCCCTTTTGTATTAAATTAATACCTTCACTAATTACTTTTAGACTCAGGGCTGACTTTCTGGTCGGCCCATGAGTAACCTTTGCACTGCTTCCCCTAACTGTCCAGTTCCCTCCTCGATGTTTTGGTGCCTTTTCCCTGCAGCTCAGACTTCCCAGGCCTAAGTTCTGCGACCTACTTGCTTAAACTGATAATACCCGCGCCTCCCTTATGGTTAGCCCGATCCAGCAACTGTTGTGGCGGCCATTTTAAATGGATTCTACTATTACGCAACTTTCCCGCCGTTTTTCTGTTATCACCAAGCCTGTCGGAAACGTGCGGATCAACGGTCTTAGTGCTACAGTTTTCCTTTTCATCTACTAACAGGGTAAGTCTTTCTTACTCCATTCCTGGAGTAAGAGGGTAAGTCTTTCTTACTCCCGGGGTCAGCCAGACAGCACGCCAATCAACGCATGCTGTGTCCACCACCAGAATGCCGTCATTGCAGAGCTCAGCAGTGTGGCATTTTTTTTGTGTGTCTGCCTCTGACAACAGCGATGCCATTTGCAACCTGTGCCAAAAGAAACTGAGTTGTGGGAAGTCCAACACCCACCAAGGTACAACTGCTTTGCGAAGGCACATGATCGCACATCACAAACGCCTATGGGATCAACACATGAGTACAAGCAGCACACAAACTCAAAGCCTCCTCCTGGTCCAGCATCTTCAGCCACGTTAACCACTGCTGTCCTCCTTGCCCCCTCTCAACTATCCGCCCCTCCGTCTCTCGCCTTGAGCAGTTCCTGCTCATATGCCCACAGTCAGGTGTCTGTCAAGGACATGTTTGAGCGTAAGAAGCCAATGTCACAAAGTCACCTCCTTGCCCGGCGTCTGACAGCTGGCTTGACTGAACTCTTAGCCCGCCAGCTTTTACCATACAAGCTGGTGGAGTCTGAGGCGTTCAAAAAAATTTGTAGCTATTGGGACACCGCAGTGGAAGGTACCCGGCTGAAATTTCTTTGCACAAAAGGCAATCCCCAACCTGTACTCGATTGTGCAGAAGGAAGTAATGGTATGTCTGGCACACAGTGTTGGGGCAAGGGTCCATCTGACCACTGATACCTGGTCTGCAAAGCATGGTCAGGGCAGGTATATCACCTACACTGTGCAGTGGGTAAACCTGCTGAGAGCTGCCTAGCATGGAATGCGTGGCTCTGCAGAGAAGTTGGTGACACCGCCACGACTTGCAGGCAGGTCTGCTGCCACCTCCTCTACTCCTCCTACTCCATCCTCTTCCATAACCTCCTCGGCCGAGTCCTCTTCTGCTGCTGCGTCTTGCTCCACATCAACGGCACCCCCCCAGCTCACCAGGTACTGTTCCACATCCCGGATACGGCAGTGTCACGCCGTCTTAGGGTTGACTTGCCTGAAAGCAGAGAGTTACACCGGACCAACACTCCTGTCCACCCTGAACGCACAGATGGATCAATGGCTGACTCCGCACCAACTGGAGATCGGCAAAGTGGTTTGTGACAACGGAAGAAATTTGTTGGCGGCATTGCATTTGGGCAAGTTGACACATGTGCCGTGCATGGCACATGTGTGTAATCTGATCATACAACGCTTTGTGCATAAGTACCCAGGCTTACAGGACGTCCTTAAGCAGGCCAGGAAGGTGTGTGGCCATTTCAGGCGTTCCTACACGGCCATGGCGCACTTTTCCGATATCCAGCGGCGAAACAACATGCCAGTGAGGCGCTTGATTTGCGACAGCCCGACACGCTGGAATTCAACACTCCTAATGATCGACCGCCTGCTCCAACAAGAAAAAGCCGTTAACAAGTATTTGTATGACCGGGGTGCTAGGACAGCCTCTGCGGAGCTGGGAATTTTTTTGCCATGTTACTAGACGCTCATGCGCAATGCCTATAGGCTCATGCGTCCTTTTGAGGAGGTGAAAAACCTAGTCAGTCGCACCGAAGGCACCATCAGTGACATCATACCATTTGTTTTCTTCCTGGAGCGTGCCCTGCGAAGAGTGCTGGATCAGGCCGTAGATGAGCATGAAGAGGAAGAGTTGTGGTTACCATCACCACCAGAAACAGCCTTATCAGCATCGCTTGCTGGACCTGCGGCAAGGCTGGAAGAGGATTGTGAGGAAAAGGAGTCAGAGGAGGAATGTGGCTTTGAGGAGGAGGAGGAAGACCAACCACAACAGGCATCCCAGGGTGCTCGTTGTCACCTATCTGGTACCCGTGGTGTTGTACGTGGCTGGGGGGAAGAACATACCTTCAGAGAGATCACTGAGGACGAGGAACAGGACATAAGTAGCTCGGCATCCAACCTTATGCAAATGGGGTCTTTCATGCTTTCGTGCCTGTTGAGGGACCCTCATATAAAAAGGCTGAAGGAGAACGACCTGTACTGGGTGTGCACACTACTAGACCCCCGGTATAAGCAGAAAGTGCCTGAAATGTTACCGAATTACGGCAAGTCGGAAAGGATGCAGCAGTTCCAAAATCAATTAAAAAGTATGCTTTACACAGCATATAAGGGTGATGTCGCAGCACAACGGGAATCTAACAGGGGAAGAGGTGAAAGTAATCCTCCTCCTCCCACGACCACGCCGGCAAGGACAGGACGCTTTACAGACGTGTTGTTAATGGAGGACATGCGGAGCTTTTTAAGTCCTACGCATCGCCACAGCCCTTCAGGGTCCACCCTCAGAGAACGACTCGACCGACAGGTAGCAGACTACCTCGCCTTAACTGCAGATATCGACACTCTGAGGAGCGATGAACCCCTTGACTACTGGATGTGCAGGCTTGACCTGTGGCCTGAGCTATCCGAATTTGCGATAGAACTTCTGGCATGCCCCGCTTCAAGTGTCCTGTCAGAAAGGACCTTCAGTGCAGCAGGAGGTATTGTCACTGAGAAGAGAAGTCGCCTAGGTCAAAAAAGTCTATATTACCTCACCTTTATTAAGATGAATGAGGGATGGATCCCGAAGGGACTGAACGTGGGCGATACATTCGACTAAAAAAGGCCTGATGAGAGGGACTACTTAACACACCACTCCTATCTGGTGGCACATTAGATTGCATGCACAGTGCCCCAAATTTGAAGTAGGAGGACTGACCAAGCATGTTTTTCCACCTCCCGCTTCCAAAATCGATGCCGTATATACACGTCCCCTGATAGGGGACGTAACAGGGATTAAACTGATAAGAATAGTACTACTTAATACACCACTCCTATCTGGTGGCACATTAGATTGCACGCGCAGTGCCCCAAATTTGAAGTAGGAGGACCGACCAAGCATCTTTTTCCATCTCCCGCTTCCTAAAATCGATGCCTTATATAAACGTCCCCTCATAGGGGACGTAACAGGGGTTAAACTGATAAGAATAGTACTACTTAACACACCACTCCTATCTGGTGGCACATTAGATTGCACGCGCAGTGCCCCAAATTTGAAGTAGGAGGACCGACCAAGCATCTTTTTCCATCTCCCGCTTCCTAAAATCGATGCCTTATATACATGTCCCCTGATAGGGGACGTAACAGGGATTAAACTGATAAGAATAGTACTACTTAACACACCACTCCTATCTAGTGGCACATTAGATTGCACGCGCAGTGCCCCAAATTTGAAGTAGGAGGACCGACCAAGCATCTTTTTCCATCTCCCGCTTCCTAAAATCGATGCCTTATATACACGTCCCCTAATAGGGGACATAACAGGGATTAAACTGATAGGAATAGTACTACTTAACACACCACTCCTATCTGGTGGCACATTAGATTCCACGCGCTGTGCCCCAAATTTGAAGTAGGAGGACCGACCAAGCATCTTTTTCCATCTCCCGCTTCCTAATATTGATGCCTTATATACACGTCCCCTGATAGGGGACGTAACAGGGATTAAACTGATAGGAATAATACTACTTAACACACCTTATAATAACGCAGAGAGAGGCAACGCAGAGAGAGGAGTCTGAAGAAGTGGAGTCAGAGGAGGAAGGTGGCTTTGAGGAGGTGGAAGACCAAACACAGCAGGCGTCCCAGGGGGCTTGTTGTCACCTTTCGGGGACCCTTGGTGTTGTACGTGGCTGGGTGGAGGAAGAGACCTTCAATTACATCAGTGAGGACAAGGAACGGGACATGGCTAGCTTGGTATCCAACCTTGTGCAAATGGGGAGTTTGCGGTTGTGCAAATGTACTGTTTGCGGTTGTTTGCGGTGCGTTAAACGGGGAGTTTGGTCTGTCACTGTGAAGCGGGCGTAACCCTTACACTACCTGATCGATACATCATACCTGATTTTTTAAAGCATGTTATTCCAAACAATTTAGGAATGTTAGGTTATTTATGCCCTTTCTGGATTAAAACCAGACTCTGCATCAACTATGTAATTTTCCATGGGAGTTTTGCCATGGATCCCCCTCCGGCATGCCACAGTCCAGGTGTTAGTCCCCTTGAAACAACTTTTCCATCACTATTGTGGCCAAAAAGAGTCCCTGTGGGTTTTAAAATTCGCCTGCCCATTGAAGTCTATGGCGGCCGGTTCGCCCGTTCGCGAACATTTGCGGAAGTTCGCGTTCGCCGTTCGCGAACCGAAAATTTTATGTTCACGACATCACTACCCACCAACACCAAAACTATAAAAAATAGGGTTGCCTTTTTTGTAGCTATATTAAAAGGTGGGCTTACAGCGCTGGAAACAGAGAGTGTCTCTTTATTTATTGTTCATAAACTTGCAGTGTCGTGGCTTCCTGTGCCCCTGCATTGCAAGCTCTTTGGCTGTAGTTTTAGCATAATTTGCTAACAAAATTAATTTGCAAAAAATAAATTTAATTTGCAATTATGCTAATTGTTTACACAAAATTATGGGGTATTAGTGGCATAGCCTAGCAGTTGTGTATATATAAGTGCTGGTGTGAAGGGGTTATTGAAAAAAAAAAATGAACATTTTGTTTGAGTAAAAAAAGCTTTAAAAAAAATAATTTACCAAGTAAAGTTGCAGATCAAAAAACAGTGACATAGATATTTTCCCCACGTATTCTATTATCCTTTCACATATATATTATCCGATATAATATAAGAAGTACATATCATATGTCAAGCATCACAACAAAGAGCAAAAATTTTGTTGAACTTTAGGTTACATCTCAAGTCTTTGTAGATTGGAATGTGTCCCGGACTCCATTCTCCTCCTTATTTATTTTTTAACACAAATGAAAACAAAATCACCAACAACCATGGCGAAAATTAAAAAGTAAGGAAAAATAGAAAGGATCTTTCCATAAATATGGACAACACAAACCATATATACATTAAAGGAACGCTGTAGCATTATGTAGCATTAGGAATACATATCTGATTTCCAATGCAACAGCCCTGATGCCCATTACCAATCAGGTCCCCCTCCCCATGCAAAATCCCAGAAATTGCCTAAATTTAATTAAAACAAATTACTCACATTATCTCCAGGGGCAGATCTCCCTCAGCGCTACTGTGACCTCCTCCTTCATACTGGAGGTGTGCCATAGAGCAGCATTGGGGGACTTTAAGTGCATGTATGGTGCTCCCCTCAAAGCACATAGGTTCTGCCATAGAGAATCAATGAATACAATGTGCACGTGATGTCACAGTAGGTTACAGTATGAGGGTCGGGAAGTAAGATTCTCGTCTCTCAAACCCAGAGAACTTTGAGGCATGGATTGAAGCTTCCAAGCTCTCTAATTAGTGAACTAAAGAGTGTTGGTGTGTAGGAAAAGAGATGGGGTAGGAAAGGATGGACGACATGCAGGAACTATAACAACTTCAATAACATGAAGTTGTTAAAGTGCCTATAATGTCCTTTTAAGCAAAGCAAATGCAAAAAGAGCAGTCAGAAGAAATTAGAAAAAGGGCACAAGAATGAGATCAGTAGAAGGATGAGAAAAGGTTGCAGTAAATGCAGTAGTCCTGAGTAGGCAATAAAGAGATAAAAAAAAGTATTAATAAACAAAAAAATAGATTTTACTATCCATTCAGCCATCTGATTTTTAGGAAACCATGTGTAAGCATAGGTGTAAACTCAATAATCTGTTGTTAAAGCCATCACTCTTTCATGGAAGTCAAGCATATATACGGTATAGTAAATAAAGCTATGACACAATTACAGAAAGGAAAAAACAGTTAACATTGTAACATTTCCATTAATACACTTTTATTATATCTTCTACTTTTCTTCCAGTTTTTCTACCTTGTTCAGTTTAAAGCTAGATTTTCTTCATTCTTGCTCTTTCTGCTTGCTTTAGGGCAGGTAAGCAAGCATACCTGTTTTTCAGGTCATAAGGCATCATAGATGTGATTATACACATGTTAAAAGCATTGTGAACATAATGTTAGTTTCTAGTTATTCTGGTTAATCAGTTTGTTTTATCTCTTGGTGTAATGGTATGAATTATTTTTGAAATGTAATGCACCTGAAATTCTACCTAAAAGACAGACAATATAACACTGTACAGCACTCCATAAAGAATACTAGGGATGCCCTAACCGCATCATTAGGTAGACTCAATATTTAGGAGGTAACTAAAATTGCACTTGAATCAAATAAATTGTGAATTTTATAAAAAAAAAAAAATAGTTATTCTTTTAACTAAAGGACTACTGCACCCTGATCATTTCATTGAAATTAAGTAGTCTGAGTGACTTTAGTGGTCCTTTCAAGAAAAATAAAATGCTGTGCATGCTGACAACGGATGTCCAGTTTGCACAGATTTAACATTTGCCAGCTGGGAACTCTTCATCTGGGCTGGCTAATGATGCCCTAAAGATGCTGGAGGTGGAGTTACACCTATAGCTTTGTATATGCAATATTTCATAGTGAAAAGTAACTTCAAAAGTCGACCCAACTGTTTAGTGAATACAAAAATAATAAATATGACATATGCCCCTCACTGAACACACCAAAAGTGCACAAAAACACTGTTACCATGGTTAAAGAGCAGCAGAAACAGAAATATAGTTTGAAAGTTAATTATATGGCTGCTAAAAATAAAGCTATGTAAGACATTGTATGGGGAGGATATATAGAAGAAATTGGCATTTAATACAATAATTATATAAACAGGCTGGAAAGAGACATTTCACAAATTTTTTTTTAAACAAGAATAGCTGAAAGAAACGTGCATCCATCAAGTTCAACCTTTCCCACATTTCTTTTTGCTGTTGACCCAAAATAAGGTCTGCCCCAGGTGCCACTCAGTAGGGGGGTGCCACACTTTGTACCTCCAGCTGGTTCAGCCATAATAATCTCTCCCTCATGGCTCTGGCGCTTAGTCAGTGAGTTAGAGCACTGGGAGAGGATTCCCAGCCTGTGAGTCATCACTGAGCACCAGAGAGGTTATTATGGAGTGTACATGCGGGGGGCACAGATCATGTATTCTGCCAGGTTTCTCCCCTGTGCGGCCACTGCGAACATGCAGGGGATCAGAGTCAGCCTGTCTAGATCCCCTGCCTGCACCTGCTGCACTGCCTGACCCTGGGCTGTGATGGAGATGATGAGACAGCCTCTGCTGCACCCCCTGAATGGTAAGATAATAATATTATTGTAAATTTACCCCCCACCTCATCATAATACCCTCAATGCCATTATAACCTCACCCTCTCCCTCTGTCACCAGTCGCTCCCTCAATCAGTCACTCTTTCACCCCCTCTCTCAGTCATTGTCACCAGTCACTGTAGAGGGGCTGTAGAGGGGTTAGGGGCAGTATGGTGGAAGGCAGGGGCTGTAGAGGAAAACAGTAGAAGGAGCAGAGGGGCAGTAGAGGGGGAAGGGGCAGTATTATGTGGCAGGGGCTGTAGAGAAAAATAGAGGGGCTGTAGAGGGGGCAGGGGCCATAGAGGGACACAGACACAGTAGAAAGGGGCTACTAAAAAAAACAAAATGTTTTGATCTAAAAACAAACAAAACATATACTAAAAGATCTCCCTCCTCCCAGAGGCTTCCCATGGGCCAGGGAGGGGAGAACCTTACTCCTGGTGGTCGGGTGGGACGGGCTGCACTGGAGGCTGGAGCTGCAGATAGTCAGGACCGCTGGGGAGTCTAGGAGCAGTTGAAGTCCCGCCCTCTTCTGACATCATCAGAAGAGGCTGTCTGACTTCACTACTGTCCCACCTTATGGACGCGCCGGCCCTGAGTGTGACATGGGTGGAGGAGAGAGTGTGACAGGGCTAATGGAGGTAAGAGTGAAAAGAAAGGGGGAGTTAATGTGATAAGGCGAGTGTGGCATGTAGGCCCAGACTGGCCATCAGGCATAACGGGCAAATGTCCGGTGGGCCGCGATGGCCGTGGGCCGAGATCGGCCCATGTAAGGCCCACGCTATCCGAGCGCTGGCCTTGCTGTGTGCCTTCATGGGCCAGTGGGGAGATCAAAAGTGCCCATGCCAAATTTTTTTCCCAGTCCGACCCTGGTGGCATGGTTGGGGGTTTATCACAGAGTTGAGGTGAATATGGCATGGCTGAAGGAGGGAGTGTGCCAGAACAAGGTGCAGTGAGTGTGACAGGATTAATGGGGCGTTAAAGTGACAGAATGAGTTGGGGTGAGTATCACAGCATTGGGGTGAGTGTGACATGGTTGTAGGAGGCAGCGTGACAGGGTTAGGGGAGGTGAGTGTGTCAGGATTAAGGGGGTCAATGTGACAAGGTGAGTGGAAGAGGGGTGGGAGTGGGAGTTGTGTGGTGAGGAGGGTGACAGTGGTATGGAGGGGGTGACAGTACTGTGGAGGGGGTGACTGTGGTGAGGAGGAGCGCGGCAGTGATATGGAGGGGGCAACAGTGGTATAGGGGGTGACTGATGTGGAAAGGGAGATGACAGTGGTGTGGAGGGGGGTGACTAGTGTGGAGATGGATATGGAGGGGGTGACACTTTGGAATGAAGGGGGGGACTGGTGAGGAGAGGGGGGTGACAGTGGTATGTAGGGAGGTGACTGGTTTGGAGAGGGGGTGACAGAAGTATGGAGGGTGGGTGAGTGGTGTGGAGAGAGGGGATGACAGTATTATGGAGGGGGGAGACAGTGGTATGGGGTGACAGTAATATGGAGGGGGGGTGACTGATGTGGAGAGGGAGATTACAGTGGTGTGGAGAGGGGTGTGACAGTGGTATAGAGGGGGGTGACTAGTGTGGAGAGGGGTAAGGAGGGGTGACATTGGTATGGAGGGGGTGACTGGTGAGGAGAGGGGAGTGACAGTGGTATGGGAGGGGGGATGACTGGTGTGGAGAGGGGGGTGACAGTGGTATGGAGGGCGGGTGAGTGGTGTGGAGAAAGGGGGTGACAGTAGTATGGAGGGGGGAGACAATGGTATGGGGGTGACAGTAATATGGAGGGGTGGCTGATGTGGAGAGGGAGATAAGAGTGGTGTGGAGAGGGGTGTGACAGTGGTATTGAGGGGAGTGACTAGTGTGGAGAGGGGTATTGGGGGGTGACATTGGTATGGAGGGGGTGTTGTGGATCAGAATGTTGATCTTTGTTATATTCAGAGGAAACCCAAATTGTTGTTACAAGTGCACTCGGAGAAGCAAGAATTAGACACCAGACACCTGTTGGTATTCAAAATAAGCCTCTGACGTTTTTTATTCATCAGCTGGGTTTTATACATTAAAAAGTAAGTGCTTACGTGCAAATACTCTTAGAACAAAAATAGCAAGGGAATACAGATAAGACATAGGAATGAGCGCCATGTATACATAACAAATAAGTTTCTGGGTAAGAGAGAACAACAAGATTAGAGTAGAGACATCTTGGGTGGGGGCTCTCTGCTCCCGGGACTTAGACATATATGGTCTTAAGTGTTGTTCAAGCATCAAGCAATCAATCCTGATTCCAAGTTAGCCAATTTTAATATAGGATATCATTATATGACACCTATAAGCTTGAGCCTTGGAATCAAGATAAATTCTATCACAATCCCCTCTTTTGATCCAAGGGTCACCGAAATGTCCAAGGTATATCCAGGCCTGCTAGCCAAAGCCTGTGGGACTTTCATTTATTGCTTCACCACGGTTCCCTTGGACTGAGCGACCACCAGAATCAGCAGAGGAGAGTTCTTTCATTTGTTAGGCGAGGTAACATCATAAAACCTTTCCGAGGTCGGAGCTGGAATGTAAGTTAAGGTACGACCAACAGTAGGTTTGCTTTTACATAGAGAGGTTAGTAGACATGAAAAAAAATCTAAAGGTTAGAAAAATAGCCATAATGACAAATATAGCTAATAGCAAAAAGTACAAAATTTTCTTAATTAGTAAAGTCAACCATGTTCCTAGCCCAAATGTCCAATCCCAATCCTCAAAGAAGCCGCTATCTTGTTTGATATCCTGTACTAAGTCATGTAAATCTTTTATATGTTTATGGATCATAGTGCCATGGTCAGATAGGTTAAAACAGCACATACCTTCAATAGCTTCACATCCTAAGTCATGTTTCATTAGTAAGTAGTCAATGGCTGCTCTATTCTCAAGGATTGCCTTCTTATTTGCCTGGTTGTCCATAAGTAGCTCTTCTAGGGCCTGTGAAGTGGCATTTAAACCTTTTGCAAGGGAACAGGCTACAGCATTAACTACTCGGGTATTATACAGTGCTAAGCCTGGGACTCCTACCAAGGTGTACGCTAGGGCAGAGTATTCGGCTTTGGATAAGAGAGTGATTTCAGAGTTACAATCAGAAGTAAGGGTGTTTTTAACATCTCTCCTGTCTCTCAGCAGTTTGTGTAGCTGGGTGGTTTTAGTGATCAGGTCAGATTTGGAAAACATGGTCATGGTTAGTCGAGAAATTGCACAGGGACCTCCTGTAATGTTACCTGGGACATAAGCATAAGTAATATTTCCACAGGAGAAAGTCCATCCTTTAGGAAGATAGACATTGTAGTGGTAACTCATAACTTGGTGAGTTTTGGTACAATTCATAGTGGTGCTCAGGGCTCTACAATTCGTGGTATTTTTCCACCATGTGGGGCAAAACAGGGATTCAGTATTAGGGTCTCTTGAACAATTACATGAAAAAGACCAACATAGTTCAGCGCTTGTCACATTAATTGTCTTCAGGGATAGGGGGGGGCATGCCTACCAGTGGTTTGAAGGCATAAGAATATAGTTGTAGAGATTTATGGGGTCTAGGGGTATGTAGGTACTTCCTCAACAGTGAGATTGGTGTGGGGACAGCTATAAGACAAGATTCTATGGCGTTTTCAGTACTAAGTAGAGGGTTGAGGCAAAAGGAGGTTAAATTGAAAGCCTTTGCTATCTGCAACCATATATTTTCCTGCCATGCATTATTATTTTCTGGTCTCAAGTCAGAGTAGCATATCTGAACAGAGCATAATATGGTAAAGGATATGAACAGCTTCATGTTGGTGGATCAGTCGGAGTGACTTGTTTACAGTGACTGGCGTGTATCCACGTGGCTTTTCCTTCTAGTTTTACCGAGGTAGCCGTAGTCAAGAGCACTTGGAATGGACCGTCAAAGCGTGGTTCAAGTCCTTTCCTCACATGCCTCTTTATCACCACCCAATCACCTGGCTGCAGTTTGTGAGTTGCAGAGTCAGTCTGGATCTGGAATAGAATCAAAGACTTGTTTATGCACCTTGTCTAATCTTTGGTGTAGGGCCTGAACATAGGCAGTCATACTACCATGCTGCATCTGGAGGGTTTGGGGAAAATAGAGGCCTGTCTTTGGGGCACATCCAAACAGGATCTCAAAAGGGGATAGGCCATGTCTGGAATTGGGGGTGAATCTCATAGAAAAGAGTGCTAGGGGAAGGCATTCAGTCCAGGGCTTCCCTGTGTCTTGCATGGCTTTTGCAATCTTGTTCTTTAAGGTGCCATTTGCCCTTTCTACTTTCCCACTACTCTGGGGGTGATAAGGGGTGTGGAAGGCCTGACTGATCCCTAAGGCTTTCATAATTTCTTGCATTATTTCCCCAGTGAAATGGCTACCTCTGTCACTTTCAATCACTTCAGGTACTCCATATCTACATACCAGTTCCTTCAGAAGCTTACTCGCTGTGATCTTTGTTGTGGCTTTCGACACTGGGTAGGCCTCTGGCCAACCTGAAAAGAGATCAATGCACACCAACACATATTCATACACTCCTACCTTAGGTAGTTGAATATAGTCTATCTGCAGTCTTTGAAACGGGTAAAGTGGCCTTGGTGTGTGCTTACTCGGTGTTTTGACAGCCTGTCCTGGATTGTTTCTAGCACAAATCATGCAAGCTTGGGTGTGTTTAGCTGCTACAACAGTAAATCCGGGTGCTACCCAATGGGTGTTTACGAAGCTGTTCATGTGCATCTTGGATAGATGTGTAGGCCCATGGGCAATCTGGGCCATCATGGGGTACAATACTCGTGGCAAACACAGTCTTTTACCTTTCCTCCACATTTTGTCATCATCAGGTTCTGCATCTTGTTTCCTCCAGAGGTCATGTTCTTCCTTGCTTGCCTGTCTTTGTAAGCTCAACAGTATATTGTAGTCAACGGCGTCATCTGTAAGAACAACTTGTAGGAAGGTTTTACCTTTAGAGGGATGAACTTGAATTGCTGCTTGCTTGGCAGCTTCGTCTGCTCTGTGGTTTCCTCTTGAAATTTCATCTGTGATCTTCACGTGAGCTGCCACCTTGATGATGCCTACTTGAGTGGGTAACAGGATAGCGTCCATAAGTGCACTCACGGCTTCAGAATTCTTGATTGGAGTTCCTGCTGAGGTGAGAAAATCACGAGCCCGCCAAATAGGGCCAAAATCATGGGCTATACCAAAAGCATAGCGAGAGTCTGTAAAAATATTAGCAGTCTTACCAGAAGCCATTTTACACGCTTCAGCGAGTGCCTTCAGCTCTGCCTCCTGTGCAGAGCAGTGAGGAGCGAGTGGTTCAGCTTTTATTATCTCATGTGCAGAGACTACAGCATATCCAGTGTGGAAATTACCCTTCTCATCAGCATATCTGGAACCATCTACAAAAAACTCAAAATCTGCATTAGATAATGGAGAATCAGTTACATGCAAAAAACCTGCTGTTTCTTGTGCCATTAGTGCTGCACAATCATGGGGTACCTGGGCATCAGCTAACTCATCTGGTGAAAGTGAATTTACAAAAAGATCAGAAGTACAAGTACCATTTCCACTCCCCTCTTTTAAATCCAGGGGAAGTAATGTAGATGGATTTATTACCATACACCTTTTAAGAGTAACATTAGGTGGCATAAGCAAGGCACATTGCATTCTGAGATGCCTTGCAGTATGTATGTGTTTTGGTTGAACTTGTGACAGTATGCTGTTGATATCATGTGGTGTGTATATGGTCACCGGATTATCTAAAACAATATCAGTGGCTTTGTCCAGGAGGGCAGTAACAGCCGCCACTGCCCTAACACATGAGGGGGCACCCCTGGCAACAGGGTCCAATCTGGTGGAGTAGTAAGCTATTGGTCTTTGTTTACCACCATGGTCCTGTGTAAGGACAGATGTAGCATAACCTGATTGCTCAGTACAGAACAGGTTAAAATTCTTTCTGTAATCTGGGAGACCCAGTGCTGGAGCTGACGTTACCAGTATCTTAAGTGTATAGAAGGCATTTTCTGCCGCATGGTTTAATTTAAATGGTTTGTTTTCGTTGGCAAGACAATCATACAGTGGTTGCATGTAGATAGCTACTGAACGCAGCCAAGGACGACAGTAAGATATCAAACCGAGAAATGTACGAAGCTGGGCTAGGCTGCGGGGGGGGGGGGTTAATATTTTGAACTGCAGTCTTTCTACTCTCTGTGAGATGTTTTATGCCCTGGGAAATGCAATGTCCTAGGAAAATAACTTTCTCTACACAAGCTTGCAGTTTCGTTTTTGACGCTTTACAGCCTGCTTTTGCCAGGAATTTCAGCAAGGAGAGAGTGTTTACAATACAAGATTCCATATTATCGCAACATAGGAGTAGGTCATCGATATACTGCAATAAAATTACATTATTTGGCCTCTCCCATTCTTCAAGAATCTGGGCCATAGCCATGCTGTACATAGTGGGTGAGTTTTGTGCGCCCTGTGGCAATACTGTCCAAGTGTACTGTTTGTGTTTATGTGTAAATGCAAATAAAAACTGACTGTCGGGATCCAGGGGGACACTGAAAAATGCATTTTCCAAGTCAATAACAGTAAATACCTTAGAGGAAGGTGGTATTTGTGCCAACAAGGAGTGTGGGTTGGGAACATTAGGGGCAATCAGTTCAGTTACAGCATTAATTGCCCTCAAATCATGTACCATACGGTAAACCACAGGTTTACCTTTCTCTTGCTTTTTCTTAATTGGGTACAATGGTGTGTTACAAGGGGAGGTGGTCTGGACAACTACCCCTGCCTGCAGAAACTCTTGCACAGATTGCGAAATAGCATCTTCCTGTGCTGGGCTTAGGGGGTATTGTTTTTGGTATGGAGGTTTGGCTCCGGGCAGGAGATTCACCTTGACTGGGGGCACAGAGAGTCTGCCTGTATCTGTCTTCCCTGTAGCCCATAAGGAATCAGGGACTGAGGACAAGTCAATGGTAGGTTCTGGCACATGGCTGGGCATAGTGAGAATTGCCAGAACATTTGAAAGAGATATCATTTGTTTGTCCTCTAAAGGCACAGACAATGTTACTTTTCCAGTGGGGCTATACTGGATATTTGCACTAAGAGCAGACAGTATATCACTGCCTAGTAGATTAACAGGGGCATTAGGGCTGACAAGTAGCCTTGTCACAAGGGCAGTAGAGTCGTGTAGCTTCAATTTCAGCTTGTGGGTAAGGGGAATGTCATTTTCGATACCATCCACCCCTACACATGATAATACATCATTAGATTTCTCATACGGGAACACATATTTTTCCTGTAACATCGATTTAGCAGCGCCAGTGTCCAACAGGAAAGGGACTATTCGGCCCCCAGGTAGTGTAACATCGAAAATGGGTGAGGGTCCTGCAGAGTCAGGGATATTTATAATATGTAGGGACACTGGTTTGCCAATTTCCTATTGGGGAGGGGGTGGAGGTGGTTGGCTGTCTTGGGAGTTATCATTAGAATCCTGGGGTTTTCTATTTTTAGGAGGACACTTGCAGTTACGTTTAATGTGTCCTTTCCTGCCACAATTCCAGCATTCTACCTGCCTTCTGTCTCCGTCAGCTCTAGGGACAGTTACAGCCATTAGAGGTGTGCTCCTCTTTCTAGTATTTAGATTAGCTTCCACTCCCCTAGCCACCTTCACCAGATCACCATAGGTTAAACTTCTCCACTCAGGTCTAGCATTTTGGAGACCAGTCCTTATGGGTATGTGGATACCATCCATGAAGCAGTTAATAAGCAGTCTGGTCGAAGTGGTTTCAATATCTGTGTAACCCAATGCCTCCCAAGCCATCTGTAGTCTGGTGAAAAATGTTTCTACAGGGTCATCTTTCCCTTGTAATATATCTCCTAATTTATGGGCTAGTTCCTCTGTCTTTACCTTAGCCCATTCTCTTATTGCAGTGACATAGCATGCTCCAGATGCAGACTTGGTTCTAAACCATTCATCTGTTTGCATGTTGCTTTTTCTGAGGTTATCTTCATGGGCATCAGTATATTTAGCAATTATTCTAGCCAAAATGGGGCCAGCTTTTAGTGCCACAATCTGTTTTAAATCCATCCAAGTACACTGGTAAGTAGCTTGAATTGTGGATAGAGACTGGACTAGACCTTTTCAACATCTGCCAGCTGCTGTATTATTGCCAGTTGTTCACTGGGTGTCCAGGGCTTATATTCTTCCCAGTATTTGATACTTGAGCTCGGCTGTCTGTTCTCATGGTACATGCTCTCAACTTTGGGTATCATTGGAGTAGAAAATTGTGGAGCTAATGGCCCCACTGGGGTGTCTATGGGGGCAACTAGGGGTTCCTTTAAGTCTGGGCTATCTGCCTGCTCTAATGAACCCATAGGTCTTACAGGGGCTGCTAGGGGACCATATGAAGTCCCACTGCGTAATATTACTGGAAAGAGAGGTTTTGATCTCTGTAAAAGGGAAAGCGCCTGTCCTTTAGGGACCAAAGGAGTCCCTGCATTATCCTGGTAAAGGGGAGGGTTTACAAGATTTTTCCCAGGATCCTGCCTACTTTGGGACCCTAGAGGTCCAAAACATTGATAATATGGTACACCTTTCCTGGTGGTTTCTCTACAACCACATTTAGTTAATTCAACAGCAGTATCATGCCATTTCTGTGCAACTTCTACTAAGTTATTATCTTCTAACCAACCTCTGTAATTTGCCATAAATTCACTCCATATATGTGGGTCTAGAGTGCCCTCTGAGGGCATGCCAGCTTTCTTAAGTAACCTCTTAACATTCTTAATTGCTCCTTGTCCTTTGTGATGCTTGACAATAGTCAAAGCCGTAAATCCCCCTTGGGTACTTTCAGAGCTACCCATCTTAAAACTTGTAAGGGTTAATTACTTCCTTACCAAGACAAACTGTACAATAACAGTGTATTTAAACACTTATGACCGCTGCAGTGGAATTTTCACAGTTCTGTCTTCTAAACACAGATCAGGAGATCTGCCCTTGGAGGATTCTAACTCAAATTATAAAACAAATGACAAGGCAAGCAATAAAAATAACTTACAACCCACAGTTCTATTCCACTATCTCAAGATTCCTTTCACAAGACATAACACAACCTCCACCTGAATATAACCATAATACCACAGAAAACAAGTTCTTTAGATCAGACGTTTTTAAAATCCTTACCCACCCGGACAGGGGTCTCAAAGAGCACCAGAGAGTCAAAATCATTTATAGGTAGAAAAATAAAAGCTTTTTCTTACCCGCTGCAGCTGATTAACCGTCTGGGCTCCGAGCCAACCCTTCTGGGTCCGGATGAACTGGATTCGTCTGATCCCGGGTTTCGGCACCAAATTGTTGTGGATCAGAATGTTGATCTTTGTTATATTCAGAGGAAACCCAAATTGTTGTTACAAGTGCACTCGGAGAAGCAAGAATTAGACACCAGACACCTGTTGGTATTCAAAATAAGCCTCTGACGTTTTTTATTCATCAGCTGGGTTTTATACATTAAAAAGTAAGTGCTTACGTGCAAATACTCTTAGAACAAAAATAGCAAGGGAATACAGATAAGACATAGGAATGAGCGCCATGTATACATAACAAATAAGTTTCTGGGTAAGAGAGAACAACAAGATTAGAGTAGAGACATCTTGGGTGGGGGCTCTCTGCTCCCGGGACTTAGACATATATGGTCTTAAGTGTTGTTCAAGCATCAAGCAATCAATCCTGATTCCAAGTTAGCCAATTTTAATATAGGATATCATTATATGACACCTATAAGCTTGAGCCTTGGAATCAAGATAAATTCTATCACAGGGGTGACTGGTGAGGAGAGGGGAGTGACAGTGGTATGGGGAGGGGGGATGACTGGTGTGGAGAGAGGGGTGACAGTAGTATGGAGCCTGTTGGGAAGAGATGGAGTGACAGTGGTATGGAGGGGGGAGTGACTGGTGTGGAGAGACGGGTGGCAGTGGTATAGAGGGGGTGTGCCTGTTGTGTAGAGGAGGGTGACAGTGGTATGGAGGGGGGAGTGACTGGTGTGGAGAGGGGGTTGGCAGTGGTATGGAGGGCAGGTGAGTGGTGTGGAGAGAGGAGGTTACAGTGGCATGGAGGGGGGTGTCTGTTGTGAAGAGGGTTGACAGTAGTATTGAGCGGGAGTGACTGGTGTGGAGAGGGGGTGGTAGTGGTAAGGAGCGGGGGTACCTGTTGTGGAGAGGGGGGTGACAGTGGTATGGAGGAGGGATGATAATGTTATGGAGGTCCGGTGGGCTACCTCTCCGGTCTACAGAGCAGACCTGCAGACCACGTGATAAGTGTCTTGCGAGCTCCGGTCAGAGCGTTACCATGGTAACCCACGATAACCCTTTGATTGGCTAGAGCTTTGCACCCGGTGGAGCTGCAGATTGAGTCTGGTTCTCCCCCAGGTCAAGCAGCCAGGGCTCCTCCTAGTGGAACGAGTACCCAACACATTAGTCTGGCCACCTAAATCTAATAATTGTACACATATAATCATATACACACATAGATATGCATACACACAGTCATACACAAACACACAGACAAGTTTAATTTAATACACACATCCACATACACACACAGACTTGCACACATACTCATGCACACACACATTCATATAAACACACCGACTCATACACACATTCATATACAAACAGAGACTCATATATACATTCATATATGTACACAGACTGATATACACAAAATAATTTACAGACATGGCTAAATGACTGGGCCAGAGCATCTAAAAAAAGGTAAATCTTGTGGGGTGTTCCCAGGATGCAGCAGTTATTACCTACCAAAAGTGGTGCAAGAAAGGAAAATAATGAGCAACCAAGGTTCATTGATGCACATGAGGAGAGAAGGCAAGACTGTCTGTTCCGACCACACAGAAGAGCAATTGTAGCTCAAACTGCTCAAAAACTTTACGCTGGTCATGATAAAAGGGTGTCAGAACACACAGTGCATTGCAGTTTTCTTCGTAGTTGCAGACTGGTTTAAAGTGCCCATGATCACTACTGTTCACTACCAAAAGTGCCTTCAATAGGGACATGAGCATCAGAATTGGACCATTGAGCAATGAAAGAAGGTTGCCGGGTCTGATGAATCACGTTTTCTTTTAAAGCAGGTGGATGGCCCCCCTTACTCACCCTGCCTGCCAAACTCACTCACACTCTCTCAAATCCACTCACTCTATCAGACAAACTCCCAACCACACACTACATTAACCCTATAACATCTCCTAACCCTGCCACACTCATCCCCTAACTCTGCCACACTTACCCACTACTAACTCTCACACTCATCCGTCTTCACCATGTCACACTCATTTCACTAATTCTGTCACACTCAATCACCCTCACTGTTTCACACATGCCCTATAATATCTGTCATACTCACCCTGCCACAATCATGTCCCTCGCCTTGTCACACTTACCCCTTCCCGCTGTCACACTTACCACTTGAAGATAGTCGTTGTTATACACATTCACCCCGCATACATGAATAACAGCTAAAATGTAATAGAAAGGTGGCTTACTTCTAAATTGTTGGCATTTGTTTTATGGTAGAGTCATTCTATGCAATATCCACTGATACCGTTCATTCCCCTTACCCTTCATTATTGCAGTTATCATTGTCAGTTGTCCCCTACTTTGCTGTAAACTGGCCTACATGTAAAGAGAAAGGGGGAACCTCCAGACATAGGTAAATAATAAGTACCTAGGCATGGATATTAGTTTGTGATGTTGATTTATATGCATAAATGACCAATAGGTATCGTTAAGATACATGTGCTTAGCAAAACATATCGTTAATTCCAAGAAACAAAAACGTCTTGGCAACTTCCAGTATCTCATGCAATATTTGGCTATTAAAATTAAAATTTATTTAACATTTGAGTATACTTACCTTTTTATTGTAAAGTACTTTGCATGTTTTCTATATTTACATATATGTTTCGATATTTTTATAAAATAACTTTTAAGGCAACTTGTTACCACTTTCTAATTACATTAAATACATTACCAAACACTCAATGCTGTCAAATCTTAAATCCATGTCCTCTGGGGCTGTGCACCAGAGGTATTACCACCTCCTTCTATCATACATGTTTTCTTTTGCACTTGAAAAGAGAGACTCCGGGTTTGAGCTGCCTTCAACTGTATTACTAGAAACCTAAAATTTAAATATTTGTTGTATTCTCTTTTATATAGTCAACCACCACCAAGGCATTACCGTTTCTTCTACTATACACATAATATTGGCAAATGGAGGGAAAAGTTTGGAAACCATTAGAAATACAAAAGCCATGATGACCTCTTTGTACGACAGGAGATATAAGTTTGCTTGTATGATTCCCTGGTCAAATATTTTAATAGTCAGTTGGGCACCATCATGAGGGGAAGAAGCCTAGCTTTCCAGGGGGACAATATATATATATATATATAGAGAGAGAGAGAGAGAGAGAGAGATTGTAGCTGTATTAGTCCAGTCACATTGTGGCTCTGCACCTTTACGGGAGGCGGAGAGAAGATGACAGCTGGAAGACAGCGAGAAGGTCTAGGGGTGCACATCCTTTATTTTGTTAGGTTGTGTAAGCAATACCCAGTTCACCCAGGTTCCTCAAAACCTCTCAGACTGAGCAGGAGAATCTAAGGACATCTACTCATATATGTAGAATTGTTGGACTTGGTCCTAAAGTTGAGTGAGTGATGGGCAACCTGGTGTTTTCCAGTTTGTCTCTATTAAGTTTCTAGCGGCTAGTATGACCAGTGCTATTAGTTGGTGATGGGTGTGGCTAGTGTTTGCAGTAGGCAGCAAAAGAAGGCATGTGGAAACTGTCAGTGGGAAATCTCGTACCCCTAACAGCTCTAACGGTGTTTGGATGTCTTCCCACAGTGGGCGGATCCCACTGTATGTCCACCAAATGTGAAGCAGAGTACCTTCCTCAGTCATGCATCTCCAACACTCGGATAGATTTTGTGCAGCTTATGCGGTGTCAAGTACTATCTGTAAATAAGGGGCGGAGGGGCCTAATTGTAATGGCATCCATGCTTGGCCAGTTTTTGACAGTGTCATGAAGGGGAGGAGCATAGTCATTATCACATAAAGCCAGGGTGAATAGCGTTTTCACAACTATGGTGTTAGGAATACATGTTTGTTTTCCTGACACTATAGTGTTCCTTTAATCAAATTAAAGGAACATTCTGGTCATCATAACAGGAGACCCCATGGGCACTCTCTTTCCTTTAAGGGGGGAACCACTCTCAAATGGTTTATCTCCAAAAGCTTCCTTCGGCTCCAGATCTCCATTTTGCTCAGTGGTATTCGGCTTCTGAAACGGAGTGTCAGGAAGTGCAGATTGACGTCAGCCATGGGTGCCGCTGATTGGCTAGAGTGGTCAGCTGATGCGCTAAGCCAATCGCTAGTTCCCAATTCATAAAAATGTTTTACGTTTTTATGAATGGGGGTCTACTGTTTTGGCTTAGAGTGCCAGCCGACCAAGCAGCCCTCTGTGTTTCCTGACACTCAGTAAATAAAAGTTAACACTGATATTTTTTTTTACCTGGGGAGATGAGAAGGTCCAAAGTTTCCCTGACAGGCACAAGTAGCAAAGCCTTATGACGTGGTGTCCAGAATGAAGTGTAGGGATCACTTCACTTGTCCTTCCTGCTCTAATCTCATTTTCTTCTCCTTCATTTGACACAGTCTTCTTTTTCTTCTGACAGTCTTCTCGTCTTCTTGGCTCCTTAACCTTTATGCTTATTTTGCGCCCTTCTGCTCTTTTCTCATTCTGATCCATTTATGCTCCTTGCAGGCCCTTCCTACTCCTTGCTGTCCCTTCCTGCTCCTTGCTGCGCACTCTTATTTCTTGCAGACCCTTCCTGTTTCATGCAGACCCTTTCTGCTCCTTGCTGCTCCTCCCTGCTCCTTGCTGTGCCCTTCTGCTCCTTGCTGCCCCTTCCTGCTCCTTGCTGCCCCTTCCTTGCTGCTCATTTCTGTTCCTTTTCCTACTTTACCTTTGTGCTCTACTTCTGGCCCTTCCAGATCATTGTTGACCCTTTCTGCTCCTTGATTTTCCTTCCTGCTTATTTCTGTTTCTTCTCCTTTCCACTCCTTCTTCTACTTTACCTTTGTTCCTTCTCATTTCTGCTCCTTCTGATTCTACTGATTCTTGCTGCTCTTTCTCCTACTTTACCTTTGTACCTTTGTTCCATCTCCTTTCTGCTCCTTCTGATTCTTTCTTTACCATTGAGCTCCTTCTGTCCCTTCCTGCTCCTGCTGCCCCTTTCTCCTCCTTGCAGATGCTTTCTGCTCCTTCTCCTACTTTACCTTCCTGCTCCTTTTGCCCCTTACAGCTCCTTGCTGCCCCTTCTCCTACTTTACCTTTGTGTTCCTTCTGATTCTTTCTACATTTTTACATTTCTGCTGTTTTCGTCTCTTCCTGCTCCTTTCTGCTCCTTGCTGACTCTTTTTGCTCCTTGCAGACTCTTTCTTCTGCTTGCAGACCCTTCCTGCTCATTTCTGCTCCTTCTGCCGCTTCCAGATCATTGCTGGCTCTCACTGCTCCTTGATGTCCCTTCCTGCTCATTTCTGTTCCTTCTCCTTTCTACTCCTTCTCCCACTTTACCTTTGTGCCCCTGATTCTTTCTGCTCCTTCACCTTTTTAACTCCTTCTGTTCTTCCTGCTCCTCGCTGCCCTTACTGCTCCTTTTAGACCCTTTCTGTGCTTTCTCCTACTTTACCTTTGTACTCCTTCTGATTCTTTCTGCTCCTTTACCGTTTTGCTCCTTCAGTCCCTTCCTGCTCATTGCAGACCCTTCCTACCCCTTCCTGCTTTTTGCTGCCCCTTGCTGACCCCTCCTGCTCCTTGAAGACCCTTCCTACTCCTCGCTGAACCTTCCCTCTTCTTGCTGAACCTTCCTGCTTCTTGCTGACCCTTCCTGCTCCTTCCTGACCCTTCTACTTTACCCTACTGCTCCTTGCAAACCTTTCCTACCCCTTCCTGCTTCTTGCTGCCCCTTCAACTTTACCCTCCTGTTCCTTGCAAACCTTTTCTACCCCTTCCTGCTTCTTGCTGCCCTTCCTATTCCTTGCTGACCCCTCCTGCCCCTTGCAGAACCTTTCTGCTAATTTCTGCTCCTTCTACTTTACCTTCCTGTAGACTGTCTCCTCCCCATCCCTCACTTACCTGATCTGTAGGCTGTCCCCCCATGCCTCACTTACCTGATCTGTTGGCTGCCCCCCATGTCTCACTTACCTGATCTCTAGGCTGCCCCCCACCTCCCATCCCTCACTTATCTGATATGTAGGCTGTCCCCTCACCCATGTCATTAGCTTGGCTAATATAGCTTGGTTGCTTTATCTAAGTGCTGCTTCTAAGTGTGTGGTTGGAGATTTTCTAGGGATATACTGGAGGTAATCTGAGGTATTCAGGAGGACAAAAAATGTAACATTTGTTTGATTTAAATTATCACCCTCATTGAAATGGCAGACTTAGTTCAGTGTAATAGTTGTTATGCATTTGTTTCACGTTCCACTTTTTGGAGATTTGGATACTGTCTAATCTGTGGACAGTTCTCTATATTGCAGCAGGAGATTGTATTTTTGAAATCTGTGATTTGTAAATTATCTGGTAAACAAACTCAGGATGGAACTGCTGCAAAGCCACTGCCACAGAGACGTACTAGGAATGGCCAGGGCCTTCTTTAATAACGACTGGAACCTGGGCAAGCGTTTTACATACGCTGACTACATACAGATAAGCAGGCACATACACTGACAGACATTCTGACACACAGGTACATATATTGACACACACAGACACATACACTGGTAGACGTACTGACAGACACACACAGGCTCATATACAGACATACTGACACACAGGCACATATACAGACATACTGACACACACACTGATCAACATACTGATACATATACACTGACAGAAATACTGACACCCACACACAGGCACATACACTGACCGAGATACTGACACACACACACACACACACACACTGACAGACACACTGACACCCACATACACTGAGAAATACTGACACACATACAGGCACATATACTGACACACACAGACTGATATACTGACAGACACACACACACACAGAGACTGACACATGCATGCACATGCACTGACAGACATACTGACACACACACATAGACATACCGACACACACACACAGATATATTGACACACATACAGACATATTGACACACAGACATACTGACAAACACACAGATATATTGACACACAGACAAACAGACATACTGACACACACAGATATATTGACACACAGACAAACAGACATACTGACACACACAGACATACTGACACACACACAAACATACATACTGACACACACACAAACAGACATACTGACACACACAGATATATTGACACACAGACAAACAGACATACTGACACACACACACACACACATACTGACACACACAGAAACAGACATACTGACACACAGACAAACAGACATACTGACACACACACAGATATACTGACACACACACACAGACATACTGACACACACACAGACATACTGACACACACTCAAACAGACATACTGACACACATGTACAATTTACATTTTTAAACCCACCCTCCAGTTTCCTACTTTTTGCTGGAGGGTGGATTCCCTGGGGTCCAGTGTGGTGCCTGAGGATGATGGGAATGAGGATCCCCCATCCTCACTGCAGCCTCGTCCTCTCTCCCTCGCGACTCCTCCTGCCACCTTCCATGCAGCTCCTCTCTTTATGGGAGGAAGTGACTTGCGGCTGTCACTTCCTCCCAGCCGGCTGCCGGAAAGCAAGGGGCCCGGTCGCGGTGTTAAAGGGAAACAGCGCCCGACCGGGCCCCTGCTGATACAAGCCCTCCGGGTGGCCCTAAGTGCATGGGCCACCCGGTGGGACTCAGAGGACGGGGAAAAAAGAACTGCTCACAGAGACAGAAGACATATTTTTTTATCACAAATTGTTCGGAAAAGTGAAAAAAAAACACATCTTCACTAATTAATATTGACACCCCTCATTTTTTCGTGGCATAACAGGCATGAAAAGTCCACAGGGAATGCCATGGAATTTAATCTAGATCTGTGGCCCCATTTGAAATGCGTTTCTTGGAAAAACACAATATGTGCGTTATGGGACTTGGCCTCCATGAGCGCTAAACATTGGGGGAGTTAAGCCCCTTACTATTAAGGGAGAAAAGGTTAAGCACCATTAGCCTTTAGAGTATTAACTGTGAGAAGACACGCCAGATCTAAGCAGTTTCCCGTGCCTCCAGAGGAAATAAAGGCAAACGGGAGTGGTTGTGCGGAATAGATAGTGAACCCGAGCCTTTCCTGAGAGGCCCCATCCACCACCCTGCTGCCGTCTAAATAGCTCAGGGCTACTATCTGCGATCATATGGTTGCAGACTAGGCATCTAAGCCCAAAGAGAACTTTCGAGTTGCACTGCATTAGCGTCATAAGAGTCTGATAATTACAAAGGAACATGGTAACTAGTTTTTTGTTTCTTTTTAAAGGTCACTAGTCTAATGAGTATGTCCCTGATCACCACTCTGTGTGCAGCCCATATAGTTCCCGGGGTCAGATCTGTAGTAATTGTTAGCTAAATATTCTATGTCCTTTTTGACTGCTTTGACCACCGAGGGGTCGTTAAGTTTCATGTCCACAGCGATGCAACACATAGGTTTTGAATGATAAGTTAACCTCCTCTGCATGGTCTGACCAAGTGATGGAGCCCACGCTAGAGTTAGTGACCCTAGCTAAACTGATATTGTTCACCAAGAAAAGTTATTTACGTGAGGACGTGCGATGTGAAGCAGAATAGACTGTATAATCAACATTGCCCAGGTGGTGGTGGGTTCTCCATATATCTACTAGGCCTGTCGACATCATGAAGTTGTGCAGCAATTTATCTTGGCTACCCCTACCCTGGAATTGCAACTGTTCCATTTGTGAGTGTGATAATATTCCATATTAATCAAGAATGATTGATTGATCACTATTGAGCAAATTAAACTATTATAGATAGATATACTGAAACGTTGACTGGAATGTTGTGTGAAATTGTAATTGCTCAATAAAGCAACAGATGAAATTTACCTTGAAAGACTCCTGAGTGCTCTCTACTGGTATCGTATATAAATATATTTAAATAGATGATCACGCCCCCGACGGGTCCTGATTCGAGCTCAGGACTGATTGACAGGTCGGAATGGCTAATCGTCATGACGTCAGCTACTAGAGCCGCGTCATAAAAGGGGGCAGATCAGAGGCGTCCGGCGTGTAAACGGCCGAAATGACCGCGAGGAACGAGTGAGTCAGTTCCTCTGAGAGGACGGAATTCTCAGTATCTCACCTCCTCTGAGGAGACAACAGGTACCCTGACAGTACCCCCCCTCTCAGAAACGCCCACCGGGCGGAAGGGACCGGGACGAGACGGAAACCGGGAATGAAAAGCCCTGCGGAGGCGAGGAGCATGCACCTCCTCCTGGACCACCCAAGACCTCTCTTCCGGACCATATCCTTTCCAGTCCACAAGATATTGTAACCTCCCCCGAGAAATTCGAGAATCGAGGATGGAGTTGATCTCATACTCCTCCTGGCCCTCAACCTGAACAGAGCGAGGGGAGGGTACAGCGGAGGAAAACCTGTTACAAACTAGAGGCTTCAACAAGGAAACATGAAAGGAGTTGGGAATGCGCAAGCCAGGTGGAAGAGCAAGGCGATACGCAACGGGATTAATTTGAGTCAGAACCTTGTAAGGACCAATGAAACGAGGCGCAAATTTCATAGAGGGAACCTTCAAGCGAATATTTCTGGTACTCAACCACACCCTATCCCCCGGAATAAAAACCGGAGCCGCCCTTCTACGCTTGTCTGCGTGTCGTTTGAACAACGTGGAATTATGAAGGAGAATTTGTCGAGTCTGATCCCACAACTTCTTCAAATTGGCAACATGGACATCAACCGACGGTACGCCTTGGGAAGGGGAAACCGAGGGAAGAATAGGAGGATGAAAGCCATAGTTCATGAAGAAGGGGCTAGAACGAGTAGAGTCACAAACGAGATTGTTGTGTGCAAACTCCGCCCAAGGAATCTGACCGACCCAATCGTCCTGGTGTTCGGAAACAAAACAACGCAAATATTGTTCAATCTTTTGGTTGGTGCGTTCAGCAGCTCCGTTAGACTGGGGATGATATGCAGTAGAGAAATTCAGTTTGATACCCAATTGAGAACAAAAGGACTTCCAAAAACGGGAAACAAATTGGGAACCTCTATCAGAGACAATTTCGGAGGGTATACCATGTAAACGAAAAATCTCTCTTGCGAATATCTCAGCCAATTCGGGAGAAGACGGAAGTTTAGGTAATGGTACGAAATGAGCCATCTTAGTAAACCTGTCAACCACCGTGAGAATAACAGTCTGTTTTTTAGAAATAGGTAAATCGACAATGAAATCCATAGCCAGACAAGACCATGGTCTCTCTGGGATCTCCAAGGGGTGCAAGAGCCCACAAGGAAGCGTATGAGGTTGTTTAGTCTTCATACAGACCTCACATGCCCCGACGAAATCCTTAATATCCTTACGTAACGAAGGCCACCAGAAATCTTTAGAAATCAAGGAACACGTCTTGCGTATGCCAGGATGCCCAGCCACTTTGCTGTTGTGAAAGCATTGCAGCAGTTCCGGTTGAAGTTCAGGAGGAACGAAGTGCCTTGCCCCGGGAACCTGTCTGGGGGCCAGATGCTGTACTTTCATGATCTCGGCAAGCAACGGAGAGTGTATCCTGAGATTCGTGTTGGCGATGATATTGCACTTGGGAACTACAGATGACAAAACCGCCTCAGATATAGTAGAGGGTTCATGTTGGCGAGACAAAGCATCGGCCTTAGAGTTCTTAGAACCAGGTCTATAGGTGAGCACATAATTGAAATGAGTGAGAAATAAGGACCAACGAGCTTGCCTGGCGGACAAGCGCTTGGCTTCCCCAATATAAGACAAGTTTTTGTGATCTGTTAGAATAGTAACAGGGTGCAAGGTCCCCTCCAATAAGTGTCTCCACTCCTTTAAGGCCATAATAACCGCTAATAGTTCCCTGTCACCAATGTCATATCTGCTTTCAGGCCAGGACAATTTTTTGGAAAAAAAACCACATGGATGTAATGGTTTATCCACACCTAATCTTTGAGACAAGATAGCACCTATACCTGTCTCCGAGGCGTCTACCTCGAGTAGAAAAGGCAAGGACGTGTCAGGGTGAACCAAAATCGGTGCTGAAGAGAAACGATCCTTGAGTGTTTTGAAAGCAACGAGAGCTTCAGTAGACCAAGTCTTAGTGTCAGCCCTTTGTCTAGTCATATTGGTAATAGGCGCAATAATAGACGAGTAACCTTTAATGAAGCGCCTATAATAATTAGAGAATCCAATAAACCTCTGAATGGCCTTGAGTCCCCTGGGCAAAGGCCAATCTAAAATAGACTGGAGTTTAACCGGATCCATCGTAAACCCGTCCCCAGAGATAACGTACCCAAGGAAGTTTATCTGAGACTGGTCAAAACTACACTTCTCCAATTTGCAGTATAATCCATGTTGTAGAAGTTTGCGCAATACCCTTCTGACTTGTCTGTGATGAGTCTCAATCTCACTAGAATGTATAAGTATATCATCTAGGTATACAATAACGCAATCATGTTGAAACTCCCTAAGAACCTCATTAATCAGATCCTGAAATACTGCTGGAGCATTACAGAGACCAAAAGGCATTACCGTGTACTCATAGTACCCGTAACGGGTATTGAAAGCTGTTTTCCATTCGTCTCCCTGTTGGATTCTCACCAAGTTATACGCCCCTCTGAGATCTAACTTGGTGAAAATTTTGGAGCCCTTTAAACGATCAAAGAGCTCAGTAATCAAAGGAATCGGATAGGCATTTCTAATAGTTATTTTATTCAATCCCCGATAATCAATACAAGGCCTTAATGTACCATCTTTCTTATTCACAAAAAAGAACCCGGCCCCGGCAGGAGAGGAGGATCTCCTAATGAATCCCTTGTCCAGGTTCTCACGAATATACTCCTCTAAGACTAGGTTCTCCTTAGTAGATAAAGGATATACCGTGCCCCTCGGAGGCATGGTACCGGGCAAGAGTCTGATCTTGCAGTCAAAGGACCTGTGTGAAGGTAGAGTGTCAGCATTCTTCTTGTCAAAGACTGCCCTTAAATCCAGGTATAGGGGTGGTATTTGTAAGTCAGTAGACTGGGTAGAATTAACCAGTGTGTCAACTACGCAAACCGGTGAGACCTTCTGTAAGCACCTGTCTCGGCAACCCTGGCCCCAAGAGATTATTTCACCCAATTCCCAATCGATAATGGGGTTATGTTTCTTAAGCCAAGGATACCCTAAGACTATTGGAACAGAAGGAGATGAAATGAGCATATGGGATATACCCTCCTCGTGTAGGATACCAACAGTTAAGTTAACAGGTAAGGTCTCATGAGAAATAACAGGTTCAGATAATGGTCTACCATCTATGGCCTCAACGGCCAAGGGTGTATCCCTTAGCTGGGATGGGATAGAGTGTTTAGTGACAAAGGTTCGGTCAATGAAGCTTTCAGCAGCTCCGGAGTCTATCAACGCCATGGTATTAAGTACTCCCTTCTCCCAAACTAAAGAAACAGGTAGTAGAAGCCTATGATCTTTATAGTCATGTATAGAGGACAAGATAGAAACACCCAAGGCCTGTCCTCTGGAGGAACTTAGGTGCGAGCGTTTCCCTGGCGGTTAGGACAATTTAGGCGTAGGTGACCTCTTGCTCCACAATACATGCACAACCCCTCCCTTCTCTGTACTGTTTCACCTCCTCTGAGGTATTGCCTATCTGCATAGGTTCTGGAAGCGCTAAAGTTGTAGATTCAGGACCTTGAAATGTGGGAGCTAGTCTAAAGGAAGGTCTACGGGTTCTATCTCGAGTGTTCTGTCTCTGTCTTAACCGTTCATCAATTCGTGAAATAAAAGAAATTAAATCTTCCAAATTTTCAGGGAGCTCTCTTGTGGCAACCTCATCTAGAATTTGGTCTGATAGTCCG
Organism: Pelobates fuscus; assembly: GCF_036172605.1. Taxonomy (NCBI): domain Eukaryota; kingdom Metazoa; phylum Chordata; class Amphibia; order Anura; family Pelobatidae; genus Pelobates; species Pelobates fuscus. Next base: position 141,261,166 of record NC_086318.1, read on the forward strand.
TTTAGAAATACGTCCATGTAAGCCTGTTCATTCCACCTGACTTCTGCTGCCAGGGATCTGAACTCTAAGGCATAATCAACAAGGGTTTGGTTATGTTGTCTAAGACGTAACAGTAGTCTAGCAGCATTAACCTTTCTACCTGGAGGATCAAAAGTCCTTCTAAAAGCAGTAACAAAGGCATTATAATTATAGACTAACGGATTATCATTCTCCCACAAAGGGTTAGCCCATCTCAAAGCTTTATCAATGAGTAGTGTGATTATAAATCCAACTTTCGCCCTATCTGTAGGATAGGAGCGGGGTTGTAATTCGAAATGAATACCTATCTGGTTTAAAAAAACCTCGACACGTATCCGGAGAGCCACCATAACGTACAGGGGGAGTTATACGAGATGAAGCACCTACTGTGGCTACCTCTAGGCCTGAACTTACAGGGGAGACGGAAGCAGTACGCATCTCTTCTGATTGGTTACTAGAACGAGATAGTAAGGCTTGCAATGCTAGAGCCATCTGGTCCATTCTATGATCCATAGCCTCAAATCTAGAGTCAGGAGAACCGACCTGAGTGTTTGTACCTGCAGGATCCATGGCCCTGTCGTAATGTCAGGATCGGGACAGGGATCCAACACGCAGAGTACAAACAGGTGGTAGGTACGTATACCGGACCTTAGAATGGCCGGACTAACGTAAGGAGTAAGCAAAGAATGGTCTAGAGACAAGCCGAGGTCGAGGGAACGAGAGAGCAGGTAAACGAGAGACAAGCCGGGTCAAAAGGGTAACAGAGGTAAGCAGAGTAGAATAAACAAGCCGGATCAGAACCAAAGAGTAAAACAGAGGTAAGAGCGCTGAGTGACTAGACTAGCTAGAACCACGACAGGGCAATGAACCAATACACAAAACCTCATTATATACCCTGGTTCCAAATAGATGATCACGCCCCCAACGGGTCCTGATTCGAACTCAGGACTGATTGACAGGTCGGAACGGCTAATCGTCATGACTTCAGCTACTAGAGCCGCGTCATAAAAGGGGGTGGATCAGAGGCGTCCGGCGTGTAAACGGCCGAAATGACCGCGAGGAACGAGTGAGTCAGTTCCTCTGAGAGGACGGAATTCTCAGTATCTCACCTCCTCTGAGGTAGAGACAACAGGTACCCTGACAGTGTGGAACTGTATCAAATGCCTTGGCAAAATCCAAATAGATCACATCCACTGCAACACCCTGATATATACTTCTACTTACTTCTTCGTAGAACACAATCAAGTTAGTTTGACATGACCTGTGCTTCATAAAACCGTGCTTATTTTTGCTGATAACCGTGTTCTTCTCAAGGAATTCTTGAATATTATCCCTTAATAACCTTTCAAATATTTTACCAGCCACAGAAGTTAAGCTCACAGGTCTATAATTTCCAGGCAAGGATTTTGAACCCTTTTTGAATATAGGAACCACATCTGCCTTCCTCCAATCCTCCGGAACACTTCCTGAAAGAAAATAATCTTGAAAGATTAAAAACAGAAGTTCACTTATTTCTACACTTAGTTCCTTAAGTATACGTGGATGGATACCGTCAGGCCCTGGAGCTTTATTTATATTAACTTTATTTGTTGCTGCAGCACCTTGTCTTGAGTTAACCAATTACAATTATTCTGCAAGTTTTTAGTAGCAATCATTTGCACATCTATTGCCATGGGTTCTTCCTTAATATATACAGAGGGGAAATAGTTATTTAAAATTCCTGCCTTTTCCTTGTCTTCATTGACTAAATCCCCGTTTCAGTTTTTAGTGTACCTACACTTTCATTTTTGGGTTTTTTAGAATTGAAGTGCTTAAAAAATGCTTTGGGGTTGGTTTTGCTCTCTTTAGCTATAGTTTTTTTCATTTTGAAGTTTAGCAAGTCTAATTGCCTTTTTGCACGCATTATTTGCTTCCTTATATCTTTTATAAGATGCATCTGATTTGTCCGATTTAAATGCTTTAAATGCCCTTTTTTATTTTTAATCTCTTGTTTTACTTTTCTGCTAAGCCACATTGGTTTTAATTTGTTTCTTTTATATTTATTTCCCAATGGTACATACTGAGAAATGTACCTTTCTAATATTTGTTGGAAGATGATCCATTTATCCTCAGTGTTCTTTTCACTAAAGAGTTTATGCCAGTCAATATATTGTAAAGCTTCCCTTAACTTATTGAAATTGGCCTTTTTAAAATTATATGTTTTAGTATACCCCATGTGCTTTTGTTTTTTTGAGTTTATGTCAAAGGACACTATATTGTGATCACTATAATTAAAGTGTTACCCAGATTTGCAGTTTTCTCAATTTGCTCAAACAGCTGTTGTTCCTCGTCAATATTAACATTAGGTGGTTTATAACATATCCCAACCAATAGTTGGTTTCCCTTATTTTCCCCCAAGCAGATATTTACCCATAAAATGTCCACATTTTCCTCGTCGCATTCCATTTGCTTCAGATTTGGCTTTAAATCATGGTTGAGATACAAACATACCCCACCACCCTTCTTGATTTTCCTATCCTTCCTAAATAACATGTACCCATTTAAGTTACCTGCCCAGTCATGTGTCTCATCCCACCATGTTTCAGTTATGCCTATTATATCATATTGTTTAGTGTATGCTAATACCTCTAGTTCCCCCATTTTGTTATTTAGGCTCCTTGCATTAGTAAGCATACATTTAATATCATGTGTCACTTGTATATTTTGTGAATTATCAACATTACATAGCTTCTCTGTTCTGAGCTTGCCCCTCCCCCCATATCCACCCTCCTTATACTGTGCTAAAGCCCATCTCCTTTCTGTCCTATCTCCATTTTGTAAATTGCTATGACCCTCCCCCCTACTACTAGTTTAAAATCTCCTCCAACCTTCTAGCCATCCTATCCCCCAGCACTGCAGACCCTCTCTCGTTTAGGTGCAATCCATCACTACTATAATGGTTGTGCCCAATCGCAAAGTTGGCCCAGTGTTCTAAAAACCCCAAACCCTCCTTCCTGCACCAAGACTTCAGCCACGCATTAACCTCTCTAATATCCCGCTGCCTTTCCACTGTAGCGCGTGGCACAGGTAATATCTCAGAGAATACCACCTTGGAGGTCCTTTTCTTAAGTTTGCTACCTAATTCCCTGAAATCATTCTTTAGGACCTTCCATCTTCCTCTTACTTTGTCATTGGTACCAACATGGACCATGACCGCTGGGTCATCCCCAGTCCCTCCCAATAATCCATCCACTCTGTCAGCAACATGCCGGACCCGAGCACCCGGGAGACAGCAAACTGTCCGGTTGAGCCAAACAGAGCGGCAGATTGCCCTATCTGCTCTCCTAATGATAGAGTGCCCTACCACCACAACCTGTCTTGCCTTCCTTACATTTAGATTCCCACCCGTACTAGGGGGGCTGTTAGCTCGGCTGTTAGAAGTAACAGCTTCCTCTAATACAGCGACTCCTGAGCTGATGCTCCCAACATCTTCCCTCAAACGGGCAAATCTGCTAGGTTGCACCAAATCAGGACTAGCTAGCCCTTTCCTCTTCCCTCCCCCCCTGCTTCCTCGCCCCACTGTCACCGAGCTACATGCCTGTTCCCCATCTGTCTTATCTCCTCCCTCTCCACTACCTGGCCCCACTAAACTCTGCTCAGTCAGCAGCAGACTCCTCTTAAGATTGTCGATCTCCCTCAAAGTTGCGATTTGCTTCTCGAGATCTCCAATCTGAGCTTCCATAGAAGCCACTCGCACACAACCATCCAGGCATCCATACATGCAACAAGATGTGCATTGAGTTAAACCAGAAATCTTGCTAACACTCATTTCCCCAGATACAGATATATATATATATATATATATATATATATATATATTAATATTAAAATACACATAGTAGTCATAATTTATTGTTTTTAAGAATATTGAGAAGATATCAGAAATGTGAGAGGATAAGATTGTAGATGTGAGTTAAAGGATCACTATAGTGTCAGGAAAACAAAGTGGTTTTCCTGACGCTATAGTGCCCTGAGGATGCCCCCACCCTCAGGGTCCCCCTCCCGTGTCGCTGAAGGGGTTAAAACCCCTTCAGCAGCTTACCTTATTCTAGTGCTGGGCTCCCTCGGTGCTGGTGACCTCTCCTCCCCCGCCGACGTCAGCTCCATCTGCCGACGTCAGCGGAGCCGAATGCGCATGTGCTGCAAGTGCCACGAGTGCATTCAAGCTGTCAATAGGAAAGCATTTTTCAATGTTTTCCTATGGACGCTTTGCGCGATGGAGGCATAATATGCCTCCAGCGTCACAGATGCGCCTCTAGTGGCTGTCCGGAAGACACCCACTAGAGGCTGGCTTAACCCCAAATGTAAACATAGCAGTTTCTCTGAAACTGCTATGTTTGCGTCTGAAGGGTTAAAACCTGAGGGACATTGCACCCAGACCACTTCATCGAGTTGAAGTGGTCTAGGTGACTATAGTGTCCCTTTAAGATTAATATTGGAATTGAGAAAGAAGAAACAGATAGGTGCACAGTAATGAGTTCAAGAGTATAGATTGTGTAAGAATAAAGGATAATAAAATCAAAAATGTCCTTTTCAGCAAATAAGAGTATGTTTAAGGCAGGTAACATTTAGTTGAAAGTAAAAAAGTGAACCAGGACAATTATCAGATTACTTAATATAACATCAATCTTTAAAATAGATTGTAAATTGGATGGTTATTAGGTTTAGCAGTGGAGGGAGGGTTGGATGGGTAAAAATAATCAATTAAATAGTAATATATCCATCGATGGTATTAAATCTATAAATTGGGAAGTTGACGTGGGTTTGCTTGGTAGGTAAAAAAAAAAGTTTGTGAATAGAATCAATTGTCAAGTATCTCAAATGAATACCCTTGTTCATATCAGATAGGTCTCTACCTCCTCCCACACAAACACATAGAAGAGAACTACTATGCCTGAAGGAGGAACAGGGTAAAACTGCAAATGTTCATTGTTAAGGCAAATTCATAATGCATGCATATAAGCAACAAAGGTATAAATGTGCTCAACTGAAAATAACATTTAACGATTTCCGTGCAAGATATTAACATAAAACATTAAGAAGTAATGCATTAGATGAAGAGCTTGCAGTCCAAAGGCAAACAGCTTGTTGAATAATAAAGCATCTAAAATGAACTGGGTCCATGTATTAATCATGTTTTGCGGCAATAATGATTTAATTTTCAATAAAAAATGGATACAGAAGTGTGTACATTGATATATAAGCAAATCCTAAACAGAATACTTGACAAACACAAAACAGAAAATCAGTTTATAAAATCAAAATTTGTATTTTATTTAACTTTAATATTTTCATTTGTGGTATTGCAGAAGGTCTTGATGGTAAGATATATCGTTTTGCTGATGATACAAAGATTTGCAACAGGGTTGATGTTCCAGGAGGGATAAGCCAAATGGCAAATGATTTAGTTGAATTAGAAAAATTGCCAGAGCTGTGGGAACTGGCATTTAATGTGGATAAGGGCAAGCTAATGCCTTTTGGATGTAAAAACCCAAGGGCAGAGTATAGGATATTTGATAAGGTACTAACCTTAACTTCTGAGGAAATGGATTTAGAGGTAACTAGTTCAGACAACTTAAAGGTAAGCAGACAATGTAATAGAGAATCAGGAGGTGCTAGCAAAATGCTTGGTTGTGTAGGGATAAAACTTACCAGGAAAGGTTAAAGAATCTTAATCTGCATAGCTTGGAGGAAAGACGAGACAGGGGGGATATGATAGAAACATTTAAATACATAAAGGGAATCAACATTGCATAGGAGGAGATTATATTTAAAAGAAGAAAAAATACCACAAGAAGAGGACATAATCTTAAATTAGAGGAGCAAAGGTTTAAAAAAAATGTCAGGAAGTAGTGGATGCACGGAAGAGCCTTCTAGTTGAAGTGGTAGAGGTTAAAACACTAGTTGGGCCGAATGGTTCTTATCTGCTGTCACATTCTATGTTTCTATATACAAAACACCAACCATGAGCCACAAGGAGGAAGACATTCCCACACCCACATTCATACTTTCAGAGGGCCACCAACCTGAATCCTAAACAATAATTGAACACACATTCACAGGACATCTTGGGAACATAATGGAAATTTGTAAGTTTATTTTACTCTTTTGTGCACACATCACTCTAGTACAGGGGTTCCCAACCCAGTCCTTCAAGTACCCCCTACAAGTCCAGGATTTAGGGATTATCCTGTTGTTTCTAAAAATTGTTTTGTTTTTTTCTAAAACCACCTTAGACACAATTGGGTTCTCCCTAAATCCTGGACTGTTAGGGGGTACTTGAGGACTGGGTTGGGAACCACTTCCCTAGTACATACTTCATTAGCTTTTAAAGGCAAACTTCCCTCATCAAAATTGTAATTTGCTAGATTGCATGATATAATCTAATTTTAGTTATCTCATATTAAAGGACCACTATGGTGCCAGGAAGACATACTCGTTTTCCTGGCACTATAGTGCCCTGACGGTTCCCCTACCCTCAGGGTCCCCTTCCCGCCGGACTGGATGGAGAGGAAGGGGTTAAACTTACCTCTTTCTCCAGCGCCGGGTGGGGAACTCTCCTCCTCCTCTCCGGCTCCTCTTCTCCTCTTCGGCTGAATGCGCATGCACAGCAAGAGCCGCGCGCGCATTCAGCCAGTCCACAGGAAAGCATTATCAATGCTTTCCTATGGACGCTGGCGTCTTATCACTGTGATTTTCACAGTGATAAGCGCGGAAGCCGTCTAGCGGCTGTCAATGAGACAACCACTAGAGGCTGGATTAAACCATTTATAAACATAGCAGTTTCTCTAAAACTGCTATGTTTATAGTAAAAAGGGTTAATCCTAGCTGGACCAGGCACCCAGATCACCTCATTAAGCTGAAGTGGTCTGGGTGCCTGTAGTGGTCCTTTAAGTTAATAGGGGCTAGGAGAGACTGTGGCTAACAGAGCTTTTTTGGCTAAGTAAAATTTCCCATCAAGTAACATTTTTGCATGGAGTTTGAATATCAGCTGAAGATTTTTTTATTTTTTTTTATTATTTTGTTAAATATGCAGAGAATTGTTAGAAATGATAATTATTGTGATTTAAATATGTGCTACTTTAATCTTGCAGTAAGATATTACTGTTTTTTTGAGGGAACTTCTAAGGCCATAGTATAAAAATTTAAAAACAATAACATTCGCCTTAGGACTACATTGCACGTTCCTGAAAGAGCCCAGATTAATAGATGAGAAAATACATGAGATATTTGTAAAATAGAGTATTCATTTATTTTAGGCCTCATGATGGTTACAATTATGTAAAGCATGACTCATTCCTGTGTGTATTCCTGTCTCTTTACAAGCTTCAGAATGCCTTTGCCAGCTGACCCTAGGGATAAATAACAAATTCAGTAACATTGTAGACAAGATGGTTAACAGTGAACTATGGTCAGCATTTTTAATCCACTAAGAAATATAAATAAATAATTACATATAAATAAAGAAAATCCAGTTATGTGTGTAGCAGACTACATTTTAATTTACTTAACAATAGTCCTCATAATCATAAATGGTGCTGATCATTTTGTTGTGAAATGTATAGATTTATGAGCAAGAGGAAGACAGATTACAATAAAATAAAAACCCATGAATACTTTAACCCCTTAAAGACAGAGCTTCGGAAGCTTGTCTTTCACTTAATGACAACGGCATTTTTTGCATTTTTTGCTGTTTGCGTTCAACTGCAATTTGCATTTGACTAATTTATTGCACCGACACATATTATATACCGTTTTTTAAAGGACAGAAAGGGCTTTAATTTGATGTAACATATATATATATATATATATATATATATATATATATATATATATATATATATATATACATGCTTATTTATTATAAAAAAAAAGAAAAGTTTTGTGTTTTTTTTTACAGTTTTGCAATAATAATGTGTGCACAATTAGTGCAGGTTAAGGAAAGTAATTAAAAATAAATTCATTTAGTTGTTTAGTTGCATATTGTGCCTTAACATGCCCCCATTTTTTACCAATATATGCCAAAGTATGTGGTAAAAAATAATTTTGTGCATTTTTTACATGCGTATTGCATTTTTGCTGGGCATTTTGTATATTTCATATGTGCCATTAAGTTCAAACCCCCCAAATTATGCTCAGCTAAGTCTTCTGAGTAAGAGGACACCCCCATTGTATGTCTTTGGCACTATTTCGTGAAGCTACGGTGCCATACAGGAGACCTGTCCTTTTCAGTATTCACAGTAGAATTTTGAGAGACTGATTTAATGAGCCTAAGCTTCTGTTTGGGGTATTATTTTGAACCTTAGCGTGGGATCATTTTTCCGCTAGCTTGTACCAAGTGTAGTGGTAATAAGCGTTTTTTTCTGCCTTTTTGACACACAAAAGGAGTTTGCACAGTATATTTTGCAAACCTTATGTGTACCACCACTCTAAATACTTCATATGTTGCTCAGCTATGTCGGCTGAGTACAAAAATACCCCCGTATGTACCTTTGCCAGGTTTATGTGGACATCGGAGGGGCACATTTGGGACACAGCCATTCCAGTTTTTTTTCAAACTTTAAATTTTTACGCTGTGCCCATGTCCCATTTTAGAGTATTTTACCAGGCTATATGATACAAATACCCCATGAAGCCATAACATTTCTTAAAGAAGACATCCCAGGGTATTTCAAAAGGCATATTTTGAACCTTAGCGTGGGGTCATTTTTCCGCTAGCTTGTACCAGGTGTAGTGGTAATAAGCGTTTTTTCTGCCTTTTTGACACACAAAGTGAGTTTGCACAGTATATTTTGCAAACCTTATGTGTGGTACAACTGTATAATATTTCATATGTTGCTCAGCTATGTGGTCTGAGTACAGCAATACCCCCATATGTACCTTTGCCAGGTATATGTGGATGTTGAATGGGCACATTTGAAACGCTGCCATTCAGTTTTTTTTCTAACTTTGAAGTTTTACGCTGTGTCCATGTTCCAATTTGGAGTAGTTTAGATGGTTGGTTATTGAAACTTCCCCACAAACACATTTAAATTGCAATTGGATAAATACTTGCAAAACATAACATACAGGGATACAATTTCTAATTAGTTGGCTAATAGCTGCTTGATCCAAGGAGACATCTGACTGCTATTTTGGGGTCAAGAAGGAATTTTTTCCTAGTTTGTTGCAAAATTGGAAGCGCTTCAGACTGGGTTTTTTGCCTTCTTTTGGATCAACAGCAAAAGCATATGTGGAGAAGGCTCAACTTGATGGACGCAAGTCTCTTTTCAGCTATGTAACTATGTAACTATGTAACATACTATTTATTAAAGAATACAACACCCTGGGGTAATTCAAAAGGCATATTTTGAACCTTGGCGTGGGATCATTTTTTTCTCTAGTTTGTTCTAGGTGTAGTGGTAATGAGCATTTTTAAATGCATTTTTTTAACTTTTTTTTACTTTTTTTACTTTTTAAAACTATTTTTTAAACTTTTGTTTTGCTTATTAATTGTTTTAAACTTTCCTAAACTTTCTTAAAACTTTTTTTTTTACAGATTTAACATTTTTCTAAGTTTTTTTTTTACCGTTAATCCCTAACTAGCAGTAAGTAGCACTAACCGTAAATTCCCCATTTTACATAACTCCCACCCACCCCAGCTAGAAAAAAAATATTTAATTATACAATATTTGTTACAAACTGCTATTTGTAACTGGCCCTTTAAATGGAAAATTGCCCTGCTTCCCTGTATTGTGGAGAAGTCTATTTGCCAGCCTCCTTCCTCATGACTATGGCCCCTGGAAGATTGTGCCCCTGAAAACGTATTAACTTTTATTGGGTGTGTATGGCCCTTTAAGAACCGTCTGGGGACATATTGTGACTTTGGTGGACCATGCCCCTTTAAGACTATGTCCCCAGACCTGTAAAATAACTTGCCCCTGGCTTTCTCCCACTTGGTTCAGTAAATAGGGCTTACTGAACCAAGTACCACACAGGTGGACCACCCAGAAGTTAAAGCGTGCAGGCAATTTACCTCCCAGGCTGTGAGGTTACTGCCGTTTAATTGCCGAGCGCTGGGTGGCCGCCATTCGACAGCCAAACACGTGGCGGCGGCCATCTTAGTTCATTCGAACGTGGTCAGCGGTGTATGCTAAAGATTCTGTGGAACTAAAATCGGATGCGCAAATCCACGAACACCGCTGACCCTTACCTTCTCCCATATGGAACTTGCAGCTCCAGAGACTAAGTCCCGTTCGAAGATGGGACTTAGTCGTTTTTTCTGCATGAAATTGACTGACCGCACAGCCCAAATCTATGGAACTGTTTTGGGCAGGAAATTGTGCTTGCGGTTGGTCATAAAGGACTTCCACTTAACTTTTGATCATCTGGAGGGATTTGGCTGATGTTTGGAAGTGTTTATGTTTGATGTATGCTGAGTCTAAATATGTAACTTTTATGGAGATTGAATGTATGGTTTTAAAGTTACAGTGTATGTGTGAAAACTGTATTTTTACTGTCTGTAATAATTATGTTAACTGCTTATCTGAGGGGAGGGGATGTGTGGGTTGTACTGTTATTTGATTGGTTATTTTATGCCTCCCCCGGGGTGTGTCCTGTATGTGCACAACCGTAATAAAAACCAGGCTGGGTGTTCCAGCACCTCAGACCTCTTCTGACCCTCTAACTTGCAGCCTTGACTCATGTTTGTAGGGGACAGCTAGATTCACTACAGGGATTGCTATGCTCTTCATACTCCCTTAGCTACTGAGCTCTTGTAAGAGCTCTTGTTCCTGATCCTGCTTCGCTCGACAGAAGGAAGAGGTTCACCTACTGGAGCCTGGTCGTAGGTCCAGGGCGCAGAGCAGACGGCGAGATACCAGCCCAGCAGCGGTGGTTCGTAGAGTCTGCAGTACTTATGGTGGCTACGCAGTAGTTATGGTGTCTACGGTGCTGATGGTCCTTTGGTGAGCGCTAGGAGCATCCTTTTCTACGGTCCAACTTCCAGCCAGCCTGGAGGCAACCGTAACAATATTTAAATTAGTTAATTAACCCCTTAACACCGCAGCCAAATGTACAAGTTGTGAACGAAACAAAACGTAAACAAAACCTGGCATTTGCGCTAAATGTCTGTCCAACCGTAATTCACCTCTTTCATATTAAATGCACCCCCCCTTATTATATATCATTTTATTCAGGGGAAACAGGGCTTTCATTTAATATCAAATATTTAGCTATGAAACATAATTTAATATGAAAAAAATGGGACAAAATAAGATTGTTTTTGATTTTTTTCGTTCTACATGACATTTTAACTGTCAATGTCATAATACTGTTTGCTTTTACTGCAATAAAATACACATATTTGAATTCAGCAAAGTCTCACGTGTAAAACAGTACCCCCTATGTACAGGTTTTATGGTGTTTTAGGAAGTTACAGGGTCAAATATAGCGTGTTACATTTGAAATTGAAATTCGCCAGATTGGTTACGTTGCCTTTGAGGCTGTATAGTAGCCCAGGAAATAAATTTACACCCATAATGGCATACCATTTGCAATAGTAGACGACCCAAGGTATTGCAAATAAGCGATGTCCAGTCTTTTTTAGTAGCCATTTGGTCACAAACACTGGCCAAAGTTAGCGTTCGTATTTGTTTGTGTGTGAAAAATGCAAAAAACGTCAATTTTGGCCAGTGTTTGTGACTAAGTGGCTACTAAAAAAGACTGGACATACCCCATTTGCAATACCTTTGGTTGTCTACTATTGCAAATGGTATGCTATCATAGGGGTAATTTTCATTCTTGGGCTACCATAGGGTCATAAAGGCAACGTAAGCAATCTGGCGAATTTTAATGTGAAAAAAATTAAACACAAGCCTTATATTTGACGCTGTAATTTTTGAAAACACCATAAAACCTGTACATGAGGGGTACTGTTGTACTCAGGAGACTTCGCTGAACACAAATATTTGTGTTTCAAAACAGTAAAAAGTATTGCAGCAATAATATCGTCCCTGTAAGTGCTGTTTGTGCGTGAAAAATGCAAAAAACTTCACTTTTTCTGGCGATATCATGGTTGTAATACATTTTACTGTTTTGAAACACTAATATTTGTGTTCAGCGAAGTCTCCCGAGTAAAACAGTACCCCCCATGTACAGGTTTTATGGTGTCTTGGAAAGTTATAGGGTTAAATATAGTGCTAGCAAATTAAATTCCCTATACTTTCGGCATGGGTGGTCAGGCAGGTCCCGCTAATTGTAATTAATTAGGATACCCAATTATGTAAAATTATTACATAAATATATGTGTAGAATTAATATATGTATATATATACATATGTGTATATATACGTATATATATATATATATTTTTTTTTATATTTTTATTTATATATAGGTATATATATAGTGATATATACGTATATATTTATGTATATAGATATATATATTATTTCGTTCTACGTGTATTTTGATATAAATATATATATATTAATATCACAATACAGTTAGAACAAAATAAAACACATCTATATATTTTTTAATATTTTATTTTTAATTATTTATTTTATTTTATTTTTTTACGTATTTACATATTTATTTTTTTATATTATTTATAAATATATATATAACAATAATTATATATATATTTAATCAGTATCAGTCTACGTGTAATTTGATATTAATATATATATATAATTATATATATATATTAATATTAAAATACACCTAGACGGTGTATGTGTGTGTATGTATATGTGTATATATATACTTAGATCATATATATATAATATATATATATATGATCTAAGTATAAATTTATTTTTTTACACTTTTAACATTATTTTTATTTTATTTTCAGCCAGCAGGGGGACCAACTGTCATTACAGTTAGTCCCCCTGCTGGCATTGCTGGAGCCAGCTATACCGGCCATGTGATTGTGAGGTCCTCGCAAGGACCTCACTCTCACATGACCGGGAGGCACCGGAGGAGGAAGATGTGCCGCGGGGGGGCTCCCTGGGAGTCCCCCCAACCGCGATCGCCGGCGTGGGACCGCCGGCGACCGGGTAAGTTACTAAAAACCGGAGGGCGTACTATTACGTCCGGCGGCATTTAGAGCCGCTTTTAAAAGGACGTAATAGTACGCCCTCCGGACTTAAGGGGTTAAATAAATTGAAACCCTGAGGATTAAAAAATAAATAAAAGTTAATCGTCAGGGGTTAAAAAATAATTATATCACAGTATAATACTGTGATCTGTGTTTTGATCACTGTAGGCAGTGATCGACTGGCAGGGAAGGGGTTAATTTTTATTTGGGCTGGGTTAAGGGGGGTGTTTTTTTTTTTTTTTTTACTTAAACGTTATTAAAACTTTTTTTAACTTATTTTTTAACCCCTTAAGTCCGGCGGACGTATATTTACGTCCTTTTAAAAGCGGCTCTAAACGCCGCAGGACGTAAATATACGCCCGCCGTTTTTTTTTAACTTACCCGGTCGCCGGTGGTCCCACGCCGGCGATCGCGGTTGGGGGGACTCCCAGGGAGCCCCCCCGAGGCAGATCTGCCTCCTCCGGTCCCTCCCGGTCATGTGAGAGTGAGGTCCTTGCGAGGACCTCACAATCACATGGCCGGTATAGCTGGCTTCTGTATTGCCAGCAGGGGGACCAACTCTAATGACAGTTGGTCCCCCTGCTGGCTGAAAATAAAATAAAATAATGTTAAATAAGTGTAAAAAAAAATAATTTATACTTAGATCATATATATATATATTATATATATATGATCTAAGTATATATATACACATATACATACAAACACATACACCGTCTAGGTGTATTTTAATATTAATATATATATATATAATTATATATATATATATTAATATCAAATTACACGTAGACTGATACTGATTAAATATATATATAATTATTGTTATATATATATTTATAAATAATATAAAAAAAATAAATATGTAAATACGTAAAAAAATAAAATAAAAAAATAATTAAAAATAAAATATTAAAAAATATATAGATGTGTTTTATTTCGTTCTAACTGTATTGTGATATTAATATATATATATTTATATCAAAATACACGTAGAACGAAATAATATATATATCTATATACATAAATATATACGTATATATCACTATATATACCTATATATAAATAAAAATATTAAAAAAAAAATATATATATATATACGTATATATTCACATATGTATATATATACATATATTAATTCTACACATATATTTATGTAATAATTTTACATAATTAGGTATCCTAATTAATTACAATTAGCGGGACCTGCCTGACCACCCATGCCGAAAGTATAGGGAATTTAATTTGCTAGCACTATATTTAACCCTATAACTTTCCAAGACACCATAAAACCTGTACATGGGGGGTACTGTTTTACTCGGGAGACTTCGCTGAACACAAATATTAGTGTTTCAAAACAGTAAAATGTATTACAACCATGATATCGCCAGTAAAAGTGATGTTTTTTGCATTTTTCACGCACAAACAGCACTTACAGAGACGATATTATTGCTGCAATACTTTTTACTGTTTTGAAACACAAATATTTGTGTTCAGCGAAGTCTCCTGAGTACAACAGTACCCCTCATGTACAGGATTTTTGGTGTTTTCAAAAATTACAGCGTCAAATATAAGGCTTGTGTTTAATTTTTTTCACATTAAAATTCGCCAGATTGCTTACGTTGCCTTTATGACCCTATGGTAGCCCAAGAATGAAAATTACCCCTATGATGGCATAACATTTGCAATAGTAGACAACCAAAGGTATTGCAAATGGGGTATGTCCAGTCTTTTTTAGTAGCCACTTAGTCACAAACACTGGCCAAAATTGGCGTTTTTTGCATTTTTCACACACAAACAAATACGAACGCTAACTTTGGCCAGTGTTTGTGACCAAATGGCTACTAAAAAAGACTGGACATCGCTTATTTGCAATACCTTGGGTCGTCTACTATTGCAAATGGCATGCCATTATGGGTGTAAATTTATTTCCTGGGCTACTATACAGTCTCAAAGGCAACGTAACCAATCTGGCGAATTTCAATTTCAAATGTAACATGCTATATTTGACCCTGTAACTTCCCAAAACACCATAAAACCTGTACATAGGGGGTACTGTTTTACACGTGAGACTTTGCTAAATACAAATATGTGTATTTTATTGCAGTAAAATCAAACAGTATTATGACATTGACAGTTAAAATGTCATGTAGAACGAAAAAAATAAAAAAAATCTTATTTTCTCCCATTTTTTTCATATTAAATTATGTTTCATAGCTAAATATTTGATATTAAATGAAAGCCCTGTTTCCCCTGAATAAAATGATATATAATAAGGGGGGTGCATTTAATATGAAAGAGGTGAATTACGGTTTGACAGACATATAGCGCAAATGCCAGGTTTTGTTTACATTTTGTTTCGTTCACAACTTGTACATTTGGCTGCGGTGTTAAGGGGTTAACTTTTTAAAGCTTATTTTAAAACTTTTTTTAACGTAACCCCTAGTTAGCCTAACACCAAATCCCCCAATTCCCCACTAACTTCCAACCTCCCCAGCTATCTAAACATATCATTTTAAAATACTTAAATTAATTAATACAATAAATTTAACCCCTGAGGGTTAAAAAAAAAAGAATTAACCCTCAGGTTTAAAAAAAAAAATCAGATCATAGTAAAATGTAATCCCTGCCAATTGATCACTGTAGTCAATGATCAATTGGCAGGGAAGGGGTTATTTTTTTATTAAAAGGGGTAAAGGGGGGTGGGTTTTTAATTAAACGTTATTTATTTTTTTAACAGGGGCCAGGATCAGCACTGATCCGTCTCCCTGCACTTCACAGTGAACCCGGAAGTGCAGGGAGGCGGAATGTGGCTATACACAGCACATGTGCCCGCTCTGACATGCTGTCAGAGCGGGCACATGTGCTGGGACAGCCCGATCCTGTGCTCCCGGTCTGCCTCTAATACAGAGGCAGACCGGAGCACCATTAACCCCACGGTCGCGGCGATCTGGGGTAATTTTACAGCGTGACGGACGAGGTCCGTCACTCGTCGTTAAGGGGTTCCCCTGAGTGACGGACCTCGTTCGTCACTCGTCCTTAAGGGGTTAATAAAGGCGTTGGTGTTCCATATTCAGTCTCAAGATTTTAACATTTTTATTTGCACAACAAACCTGTATGTAATACTTTTGGTTTATACATTCCCTATTGGCTTGCATTAAAAAGAAGCATTTGTAGCAGTAATCACACAATTTATCATGACACAACTTAACCCCTTAATGACACAACTTCTGGAATAAAAGGGAATCATGACGGAATATATCCGTCGTCTGTCCTTAAGGGGTTAACCCCTTAAGGACCAAACTTCTGGAATAAAAGGGAATCACGACATGTCACACACGTCATGTGTCCTTAAGGGGTTAAATAGGTTTGGGAGTAACCATTTGCTTTAAGAAGTCATGTAAATAGTGCAATTAAAGTGTCACATTATTTCAAAATATTCGTATGTTTGTATCTGAAAGACCCAGATTTTTTCAGTTACATTAAAGGAATACTATAGTCATCAGAACAACTACAGCTTAATTTAGTTATTCGGGTGAGTAGATTGAAGTCACTGAAGAAAAAGGTCCAGGCACTCCAAAGCTAAGGTCAGCATTTTATTGAACTACAGTGTCAAGCAGCAACATTTCAAGCTTGGTACCTGGACCATTTCCTTCAGTGACTGCAAACTACTTCTTGGGCCTTGGTGCTGTCACCCTCTGCACAGAGACACTGAACTTTCCTTATAGAGATGCAATGATTCAATGCATCTATGTGAGGAAATGCTGATTGGGCCACCTCATTGGCTGAGATCATTAGAACTGACAATCTCAGTCAATCAAATGCTTTCTGGTTACAACTGAGTTCAAGGCCAAATTTAGGAGAATTCTAGTCTACAGAACTCCATTTCAGTGCAAAGTAGTTAATATTGTGGAGAAGGTTCAGCTTATGGTGAAATAATTATGTAAGGCACTCTTTATCTGAATGCTTAAAATTATAAAGCACCACATGATGTGCACATCTCAAAACCCATTAAAAATCTAAATCTGGGCACCCTCGACAAATTAACACTTTTAAGAGACACTATAAGCAACAAAACAACTTTAGCTTAATAAAGTTGTTTTGGTGTATAGATCATGGTCCTGCAGTCTCACTGCTCAATTCTCTGCCATTTTAGTGTTAAATGTTTTTGTTAATGCAGCCCTTGTCACACCTCACTGCATGTGATTTGCACAGCCTTCTTAAACACTTCCTGTAAATTGAGATCTGAAATGTATACTTTATTGTATGGTTTATTTAGTTAAATGTTTTATCTCCTGCTCTGTTAATAGCTTTCTATACCCTGCAGGATCATTTGTGTACTTAAAGAATCACTATAGGGTCAGGAACACAAACATGTATTCCTGACCCTATAGTGTTCAAACCACCGTCTAGCCCCCCTGGGCCTCTTGCCATAAATATAGCAAAATCTTACTGTATTCAAGCCAGAAGCTGTAACTCTGCATGCTGTTTGCCTAAAAAAAACAAGCAGTCTGCTGACATCATCACAAGTGGTAGTCTGATCCAATCACAATGCTTCCCCATAGGATTGGCTGAGACTGACAAAGAGGCAGATCAGGGGCAAAACCAGCATGATTCAAACACAGCCCTGGCCAATCAGCATCTCCTCATAGAGATGAATTGCATCAATGAATCTCTATGAGGAAAGTTCAGTGTCTGCATGCAGAGGGAGGAGATACTGAATGTCTGGATGCATTTAGAAATTCTAAAGCAAGTTAACATATTGAAAATCAAACTTTTTTTTTCATGCAGGCTGTGTCACAGCCATGAGGGGTGTGACTAGGGCTGCATAAACAGAAACAAAATTGATTTAGCTCCTAAATGGCAGAAAAACTAGCACTGAGATTGCAGGGGGATGATCTATACACCATAACTGTTTCATTATGCTAAAGTTGTTTTGGTGTCTATAGTGTCCCTTTAACCCCTTAAGGACCAGACTTCTGGAATAAAAGGGAATCATGACATGTCAGACATGTCATGTGTCCTTAAGGGGTTAAGCCCATTAAAGTAAATATACTGAGCAGTGGTTCTTAACCCTTGGTAGGGACCTACATTTAGGTCACCAGTGGTGAGACCAGGCAATGGTCAGATGCCAGGCAACTGCCTCTAATAAGTTGATTATTGTAGCAGCATTGACTTTGCAGACGTTTTTGACATAGGGAAGCATCTAATGAAAGTTGTTTGCTGAATTCACTGTTTCTGCGTATCATGTTACAATTGATTAATGGATAACCAAGCTAATGTCATGCACATTATTATTATTATTGCCATTTATATAGTGCCAACAGATTCCGTAGCGCTAAAGGGGGATTTAACTATAAATAGGACAATTACAAGAAAACTTACAGGAACAATAGGTTGAAGAGGGCCCTGCTTAGAATCTATAGGAGGTGGGGTATAAAACATATTAGGACAGGAAATATCAATCAAATTGGGTGGGAGTGAAGCAGAGCTGGAGTAGAGAGTAGAGTGCTGCTCTTTAGGAGAGAGCAAGAAAGAGACAGGTATGTAAAGTAGAAGTTACTCAGGGAGGCCATAAGCTTTCCTAAAGAGATGGGTTTTGATGCACTTCTTAAATGATTGAAGACTAGGGGAGAGTCTGATGGGGGTAGGCAGGCTATTCCATAGAAAGGGAGCCTCCCGTGAGAAGTTTTGCAAGTGCGAGTTGACCGTACGGGTGTGAGCAGTGGACAGGAGAAGGTCACGGGCAGAGTGGAGGGACTGAAAAGGGGCATACCTATGGATCTGTTAAGAGATAAGAGGGGCTAGAATTGTTCAGTGCTTTATTTTGTATGGGTTAGCACTTTGAATTGACTCCTATAGGATACAGGAAGCCAATGTAAGGACTGACAGAGGGGTGAGGTGTGAGAGGAAAATCATTCTGGCGGCGGCATTCATTACAGACTGTAGTGGGGCAATATGGCTTTTGGGAAGACTAATCAGGAGAGGGTTACAATAATCCATGCAGGACATTACTAGAGCATCGACAAGCTCCTTAGTAGCATCTTTTGTAAGAAAGAGGCTGTGCAGGGGGTTTTATTATTAAAACCCCCTGTCAAAAATTATACAAGCAATGGTAATTAAGTAATTGAACAATCCCTGATACCCTTAAAGTTAAAGAAAATAAATAAATACATTGAAACAATCTATAACTTGAAAACACATTGCTGCTTGGTTTGTGTTTAAATATTTTTTTTAAGTGGTTCAGAAATTGCTAACAGTTTAAATAACTTTTACAATGGCATTTTCACCGGCATTGGCAAGTATTAGGCTGAGATGGGAGTATAGGGGATGAGCCAAGTTTGGTAGGGCTCATAGTCTTAAAAGGGACATGTTTTGCAAGATCACATGTGTATCAGTATGACAGATAGCGATACTTGGTTGGCTGTCAGAATTGCCCATGTGCAGAGCTGAATATTGTATTAGCAGTAATTTCTGAAGTGATCTTTAAATGGGCTCTCATCATGCGACTTATCTTCCTGACTGCCATGATTTTAATATTTTATGTCTAAAACTCTGAAGAAAAATTGTATCACAACGGTTGACAAAAATGGCATCCCAATTATACCTAGGTTACACTAAACATTCTAAATGTGTATCTTAAAGCAATCCTAGATATGTAATGGGATATAACACACATAAACTTAGCAGAAAAGATATACACCTACAAAAATGAGCTTATTAGATCTTAGATTGTAGTTGCAATGCACAATAGCACAGATTATCAAGCATGGCACTGGTTAAAATGGTTCTTTGTAATGCATTTAGGCATACGTGTGCCTTTGTTTTGATTGGCTACATTCAATCCATAATGGATAATAGCTGGATCAGAATTATAAGGAATGTAATGAGATCCAACCAGGGACGTTTTAGCCGCGAGGCAAACAAGGCATTTGCCTTGGGCGGCATTTTCCAGGTGGCGGCAAAAAAAGCCGCCCCCAAATGCCCAGGGCAAATATCTTGTTAGCCTTGCGGCTAACTAAAAATCAGCCTAGGGCAGCACAAAACCAGGATACACCACTGGATCCAACACAGTAAAAAGATAGCTTGATGAGCTTTTGGAGATAGCTGTGTGTGTGTGTGTATATATATATATATATATATATATATATATATATTATTATTTTTTTTAAAAGTAGGCAGACATTCTGGATCAAAAATTGTCGTACTCCACAATCTAGGGTTTGTGTATTTCTATGTTGTGTAACTGGTGCAGAATTACAAAGTATGTAGTTTATTTAAGGGATCAGTATAATCTGGAAATAATGACATAGGGGAGCATTTTCCAGGCAAACATATGAAGAGAAAAAAAAAAGTTGATAAAAAAACTCTCACCTGCAAAAACATATACAGCAATACTTAGACTGCTGGCTACAACATCCAAACTATGCCTACAGTAGTGGGTGGAGTGTCTACAACTGCACTATTTAGGTAATGAATCAAGATACAGTTACTTTTGTTTGGGTTCACACACCTGAATGTGAACAGCAAGCAGCATTTTGTTCCAGTCTGAGCATTAAGGACATGAGAAGGCTGGCTGTGGGTGAAACAAGTGTGCCTGGTTGAAAACAAGTCTTGTTACCTCCCTATCCTGAATCTGTTGCATAGTTGCTACTTATTACTTAAAACAAAATGACTCAAAAGTATGCTTTGCTTAACCAAGGAGAGGATAATGAAATGGTAAGTAATATTTTTTTTTATTTTTGGGGGTGTGGGAGGGGGCAGGGGGGGGGTTCAATTAAGTGACCATTCTGTGTACTAGTCTAAATTATATCTATTAATTTTATAATATTCTTTTGGGTGCATTTTTTTCAATTATTATTTTTAGACAGTTACAGTAACAAGCATTTACTGATAATATGCAATTTGGGTCTCTCGCTGTATTTAGCTAAATGGCAGTTTTGTTGTTCTGCCTCTGAATGAGTTAAGTATATGATACAGAACATTCTAATCTCTAGCAACCAATATTAATCAGCTTTGTGAGAAATTCAAGATCTAGAGATTGCTCTTATCAAGTACTTTGTCAAGCCAAAACATTTGATCACAATAGTTCTGCAATAGGAGATAGGATAGGCACTGAGTATTGATTTAATCTCAAAAGCTGTTTTCACTATTGTGCATTCTAAAGCCAATGCCAGTAACCTGAAATATTTATTTTTTGTATTTCTGCAAATTGCATTTATTGTAATGAAATATAATTCACAAGTGGACCATTCTTGTTTAACTCTAGGTTCTACGAGTGTCTTTACTAGATTACTATATTGTACATGTACGGATACAAAAATAAAATAATCGGTGTTTGAGTTTTGGGATAATTTCTGTATCTCCTTGTAAGCTGATGTCAATTGTAAAGTTTACCCAATTCACAACCAAGTAATTGCTGGATGTCCTGGAAAGTTAATTTTAAATGTAGTTTTCATTTCACATAAATGGCCATTATTTGGAAACAGAAATCAAAATGTTGATTGGATAGAAAATATTTTTAAAACTAATTTAACAAATATTAAAGTTACATATTATAAAATAGTGCTGTAAATAAATACAGTTGCTGATTATGTAACATTTACCCCCCCCCCCCTCACCACCCCACATATTCTATAACCCTCCTCTTACATTCATTATCCAATATGTACTTTTATTGAATATATACACTGATACAGTGATATATGTACACATATATACATACTCACATATGCACACACTGACATACACACACTGGAACCAGGGCTGGCCTAAGGTGCCCTGTGCGAAAAAATTGCCTATACAGTCACACAAACAGTTACTGGCAGATTTACATGCAGAAAGTCACAGAGCCAAACACACAGTTAAAGGCACACAATCACAAAGAGTTACAGGCACACAGTCACACACACACAGTTACAAGCACACAGTCACACACACGGTTACAGGCATGCAGTCACAAACAGTCACAGGCAGACAGTCATACACACTCTGTTACAGACATCCAGACACGGACGCATGCTGATATGCATACACACACTCAGTTAAAGGCATATAGTCACACATACAGGCACAGCTAAAGCGAAACACACATTTGGAGTCACACACAGTCAGATAGTCAGACACACAGACAGAGAGTCTCCCACACACATAGGCAGAGAGGCTGTCACACGGACAGACAGTCACACACACACACAAAGTTACAGGCAGACAGACACATGCTCAGTTACAGGCAGACAGTCACAGAGCCAAACACACAGTTAAAGGCACACAATCACAAAGAGTTACAGGCACACAGTCACACACACACAGTTACGAGCACACAGTCACACACACGGTTACAGGCATACAGTCACAAACAGTCACAGGCAGACAGTCATACACACTCTGTTACAGACATGCAGACACTGACGCACGCTGATATGCACACACACACTCAGATAAAGGCATATAGTCACACATACAGGCACAGCTACAGCGAAACACACAGTCAGACAGTCACACACAGTCAGACAGTCATACACACAGACAGACAATCACACACACACACACACACACACACAGGCAGAGAGGCTGTCACATGGACAGACAGTCACATACACACACACACACACACACAGACATACACACACACAGACACACAGACAGGCAGACACACACACACAAGCAAACAGTCACACACAGGCAGTCAGACAGACAGACAGTCACACACACAGGTAGGCAGGCAGACAGTCACACACACACACACACGCAGGCAGACAGTCACACAGACACAGTCACACATACACACACACACAGGCAGTCAGCCAGTCACACACACAGGCAGGCAGGCACACACAGGCAGGCAGTCAGACAGACAGTCACACACACAGGCAGGCAGACAGTCTCTCTCTCACACACACACACAGGCAGGCAGACACACAGACAGTCACACACACAGGCAGGCAGTCACACAGACAGGCAGACAGTCACACACACACACACAGGCAGTCACACACAGGCAGGCAGTCACACAAACAGGCAGGCAGGAAGGCAGCCAGACAGTCACACACACACACACACACACACACACACACAGGTAGGCAGGCAGACAGTCACACACACACACACACACACACACAGGCATGCAGACTTTCCTCTTTCCATTATGGCTGGAAGGGGGAGTGGATTCAGTTGGTTGTTGGGGAACCAGGGGCTCCTTCCTTCTTCCTGTGCAGGGGCTTTGGGTAGGTATTAGCCCCGCCTCTGCCTCACGGTAAGCCCCACCCCTGCCTCGCGATAAGCCCCGCCGCCGCAATTTATTTTATTTTTTTATAGACCCGGGTGGAGAATAATGAATCCTCCACCCGGGTACCTGCTTTAGCTGCCCTGACACTGGCCATGTGCGAGCTGTGTCAGCCACATGGCACCCCCTGGTTCCACTGGAACATACACATACATGCACACACTGATACGTGCACAGAAATACACATACAAATGCACAGAGGCGCACACTGACACACACACATCCTGACAGATATAGACACACAATCACAGAGTGTGTCTGATGGTGTGTACTTGTATCTGTGTGTTCATGTTTGACATTGTGCATCTCTGTAAATGCCTGAGAGTGTGTGTTTTAACTTCCATGTGTGTGTGTGTGTGTTTTTGAGTGATCGTGTGATTTTCACAGGTGTGATCTTGTGATGAAGTTGGGGGTGTTGTAGTTAGCGGTGGTAAATTCTCTGGGCCAAAGAAAACCATAAAAAGCTAAATAGATGGCCATTTTGATGACTTGATTTGTATGTGTTTCAAATGGTGAGGTATCTAAAAGGTTTGGAAGTGACTGGAACAGGAGATCGTGGATGGGTAACCTGGATGGCATGGATGTAGGTGTGGAGTCCTTGATACCTTTTAGTATGGCTTTCACTTGGTAAGATGACAGGAAGCGTTGTTTATTAGGCCAAGTGGTGAGGATGTGGTTTTGAATACCAGTGATATATAATTTAATGGTGTTGAAGGATAGTGTTGGGTGAAGGTGGCAAAAGGAAATGAACGCAATCATTGTTTCCATGGAAAATTTGTCTATGATATTGAAGTCAAGCAAAAATCTATTAAAAATATGAAAAGCCCTGCCATATGCTTTCCTGGTGTTAACAGAAATACCAAGTTGTGAGAGGTGACGCCCTTATGTGAGTAGCTTATCTAGTCCATAACCATCTCCTGCCACCGCAGTACCGGGGTTGGTATCAGGGCAGCTGTTGGTAGTGCCGCCTAGAACTCCTGAAATCGAGATCCGGATAAATGATCAGCAGCGATATTCAGAACCCCAGGAATATGTATGCAAGTTAAGAAAAAGCTGTGTTTAGCCGCTTGCCACGTGAGATTCCTCATAAATCGCATGATGGTCAGGGAAGAGGAACTGCCCTTGTTTACAATATGGCACGTTGCCATGTTGTCCGAAAATTTGGGTAAAGCTCAAATAATGTGGAGGTGTCCTTAAACTTGGGGATCTCTTTAACTTCCCCAGGCCAGTTGCCCCACATCCATTCATTGCCAAAAATTGCGGCAAATCCAGATGTGGCCGCAGCATCCGTCCAGATAGACACAGACTTGTCCGTCAAAACTGGAACGAAAATGCTTCTCCCATTCCAGTGCAGCAAGAATTCCCTCCACATGCGTAGGTCAGTGGTGGCATGTACGTCTAACATAATGCTGGAGGAATCAGATTGCAATTGGGGAAATAAGCTAAGTAATCGGGATATGAAAGCCCGCCCTTGTGGTATAATTTTCATCGCAAAATTAAGTGATCCCAGCAGGGATTGAAACTCCTTCCGATTACAAGAACAAATACAAGATGCAGAGGGTAGATTTCTAATAATAACATGTAAAATCAATTCTAAAACATTCACACTCTGTAATATTTATCTTCCAAATCACTCACCAGCCTCTTATCTAAGATCTATTCTAGAAAAAAATAGAAGAAATAAAAGTAGGAAATGTAATACTGGCCGGAGATTTCAACGCGGTTATTGATCCACAATTAGACAAAAAAATAATGAAAAGTGCTAAAATAAACAAAATGGTAGTTAAACAAGCCAAATTCTTAAAAAACATCAAAGATGAATTTAATCTGTATGACATTTGGAGAATATACAACCCAAATTTGAGAGAGTATACACACTTTTCTAAAGTTCATTTTTCCTACTCAAGGCTAGATATGATTTGGATAGACCCTAACCTCATTGACATAGTACAAAAAGTAAACATAAAGGAAACAGTTTGGACAGATCATAATGGTGTAGTATGTGCAATAGATATTGGCAAAAACGTTAAAGAACCATATAATTGGCGTCTAAATGACAGTCTGCTCTGCTCTGAAGCTAATAAAAAATATATGGAAAAAAATATAAATAATTATTTTAAAGAAAATAAGACAGAAGACATTGATCCACCCACTTTGTGGTGTGCCTTTAAGGCAGTAATAAGAGGTAATTTTATTAAGCTTCAAAGTCAAACTGGCAAAAATATCAGTTTATCTTATCTTCATAGTCAGTTAGAGAAATTTACCCAAATTAATAAACAAAATCCAACAGTTGAAAATTCTGAGAAAATATCAGCCATAAAAGATAAGATTAATCAAAAACTAATGGAAAGAACATTTAAAAGCTTAGATAGACTAAAATTAAAATACTATTCTAAAGGCAACAGAGCAGATAAACTGCTATCACAAAAACTTAGAAAACAAAAGGGTCGAAACAAAGTAGAAAAACTAATAAATTATGAAATATCTGCAGTAACTCCCAAAGATTTAGGACAACAATTCAATGATTTTTATAGCAAGCTATATAATATTCCTCAAACTACAACAGTTGAAGATATAAAAACATATTTAGAAGAAATTAATAAGTTTCAGTTAACAGAATCACAAAGTGCAGCTATAAATAAAGATATAACCATAGATGAAATAACGCAGGCTATAAACAATTTGGAAGCGTTTAAAACCCCAGGTCCAGACGGTTTCAGCAATTTATTTTATAAAACATTCAAAGAATTAATCTGCCCCTATATTACTGACACCTTTAACAGTGCTGCTAAAAGAGGTTTCCTTCCAACAGAGATGTTAAAAGCTAATATCTTACCAATTTTAAAACAAAACAAAAATCCTACTGATGTAAAGAATTACCGTCCCATATCCTTGATAGATGTTGACACTAAATTGTATGCTTCAGTGTTGGCTGCTAGAGTTAAAAAACTCTTACCATTAATGATACACCAAGATCAAATAGGCTATGTCCCAGGTAGAAATTTGTATACTAGTATTAGGAGAATTATTAATATTTTGGATAATGCTAAAAGAAATAAGGTCCCAATTTTGGCTCTGTCGATTGATGCTGAGAAAGCATTTGACAGAGTCAACTGGACCTATTTAGATGCTGTACTATCGCATTATGGCCTTGATGGCTGGATTAAGAAAGCCATTATGGCCCTCTATGCAAATCCTTTGGCACGCACCAAAGGACCAAATATTACTGCTCCATGGTTCCAATTGAATAATGGTACACGACAGGGGTGCCCACTTTCTCCCTTATTATACTTGCTTTCCATCGAACCATTAGCTGACAAAATTAGAAACAACAAAAATATCAATGGTTATAAAATAGTAGATTCAGAACAGAAATTAAGTCTATATGCCGACGATATTCTAATCACCATAATTAATCCTGATACCTCATTAAATTATTTAATGACAGAAATTGATAGCTAGTGTAAAATATCTAACTATAAATTAAATATAAATAAATCTATGGTTTTGGATATTAACTTGGATAAACAAACCATAAATAAGATTAAAGATAGATATAATCTTTTGTGGGTAGACAAGAACATGGATTATTTGGGAGTCAAACTGACTAGAGATGTAAGTAAAACTATGGAGATACATTTTCCAGATCTATTTCAAAACCTTAATAAATGGTTAAAAAATCGAAGAAATTTAGAAATATCTTTCTGGGGAAGAATAAATGTGGTTAATTTATACGTTATTCCAAAATGGAACTACATGTTTCAACTGTTGCCACTTTATATTTCTAATCACTGGTTGGAACTAATACAGAAAAGTTTTACCCAATATATCTGGAAAGGTAAAAAAACAAGATTGAGCCAGTCAACGCTAACACAAAAATTAAGTAGAGGAGGAATAGCCTATCCCTCAATATTAAATAATTATAGAGCAGCTGTAATATTACATATCCATAGAATGCAAATAGAAGAAAATAAAAGTGAAGGATGGTATAAAACAGAACTTATTGCAAGAGGAGCTTTGAGTTTGGATTGCTTAATTTTGAACATTAACAAATCTCCTCAAAAAGAGTATAACAACACAATTCTAACACATCTAATGAATAGCTGGTCCAAAATAAAAAAAATTCTAAAAATAGAAAATAAAATCCCAAGCCATTTAAAATTGGAATTTGTTGAACAACAAGTCACAGATATAAATCTTAAAAATTGGAAACAAGCAGGAATTTTGCGTCTGTCCCAATTATTTGCAGGGCTGAAACTGCCCTTTAAATGATAGCATTCACTCGGCCGCGAACAGAAGTGAACTACAAACATGTGTAAGCCCGGTCAACCTAGGTTGACGTAAGTTATTGCGACGGGCCGTGGTAACTTACGGTTTGTAACCGGACGCAGCCAACTGAAGCCCCCCGTTACTACCAGTCGGATTTAGGAATCAGGCAGCTGATCGGGATCTGCTGGGACCAGGTAAGCTTTCCACGAGGTGCAGGTAAGTAAATAAAGATTTGCTCGGACCGGAAGTGACGACAAATCACCAGACCTGAGATGGTAGTGAGGGAAGGGCTGGTGATCCTTAAGAAGGGGAACCAAGCCCTTCCCACAACTTCAGGCCCCAACTTCTATCTATATATATATATATATATATATATATATATATAAAGTGGGACCTCGGTTTACAAACGCCTCGGTTAACATAATTTGAAAATCCATTGAAAATAATGCCTTGGTTTACAATTTTTTCTCGCAATACAAAGCAAGTTTCCCCAGGATGCATTGCACCTGGGAGGTTTTTAGCACCGCCCCCTGCATGCTGGAACCTGTGGGTAGCACGTTGCGTGTGTAGGTGTTGGAGCGGCTTTTGCATCGAGTTTTGAAGCCATTCTGGAAATTGTTTGCAGTTGTTTTGGGACTTTTTGGTGCATTTCTCAAGTTGTGGAGAGGTAGGGAGCTGAGCTTTGTCATTTGCATGCCTTTTATTGTGTATTCTGCATTGTGGGTTGGTTTTCATGCCAACTCATTTTGACTTTTTTCTGACCTCACGAATGGATTAATTTGTTTTCAATGCATTCTTATGGGAAACCGTGCTTCAGTTTACAAATTTTTCGCAATAAGAAATATCCCAGAGAACGCATTAAATTCGTAAACCGAGGTCCCACTGTATATATATGAATATACATATATATTTTATATATGTGTGTGTGGGAGTGTATATCTCTCTGTGTATGTGCAGATGCATATAGGCAAGAGATACTTGCTGGTGTTATGTGGTCTTGACATGTACATTGTGATCATGGCAAGGCTGTGTAGGGAACGGTGTGTATCCAAGTGAATGTATATGAATGACGGTCACTGTCTGTTGAGGAGATGACTGTGACATGGTTTGTGAGTGGGGGATGACTGTGACACTGTAAGTGGAGAGGCATTCAATCCATAAAGGATAATAAATTATTACAAAAAATGTAGTTTATTTAATGGATCAGTATAATCCAGAAATAACGACATTGTGGAGCATTTTCCAGGCAAACATGAAGAGACAAAAAAAAGTGATCAAAAAACTCTCACCTGCGAAAACCATATACAGCAATACTTAGACTGCTGACTAAACATCCAAACTATGCCTACAGTAGTGGGAGGAGCGTCTACAACTGCACTATTTAGGTAATAAATCAAGATACAGTTACTCTTGTTTGGATTCACTTGTCAACAGCAAGCAGCATTTAGTTCCAATCCGAGCATTAGGGACATGAGAAGGCTGGCTGTGGGTGAAACAAATGTGCCTGGTTGAAAACAAGTCTTGTTACCTTCCTATCCTGAATCTGTTACATAGTTGCTACTTATTGCTTAAAACAAAATGACTCAAAAGTATGATTTGCTTAACCAAGGAGAGTATAATGAAATGGTAAGTAATCTTTGTGGTTTTTTTTTTTTCAATTCAGTGACCATTCTATGTGGCAAGGTGAGTGTAATAGAGTGAATATGGCACGGTGAGTAGGTGGTGACTGTGACAGAGTTAGTGTGACTGGGTGAGTAGAGGATGATTGTGACCGGATGAGTAAGGGCAATAACCCATCCCCTGGTGGTCCCTTGGATTCCAGGGGTTATCTGGTGGGTTGTGAGGCAGGTCTGCATCTCCCTCTTGGTGTAGACTGCTCTCAATGCTCCCTTACCCATCTCTGACTGGGAGGGAGCAGTGATCTGCACCCAGCTGTAGATGTACACCTGCACAATGATGTATGCAGGCTTCCCCAAACTCCGGCTCTCCAGATGTTGCTGAACTACAACTCCCATGATTCTATGAATGAAATAGATAGGCTGAGAATCATGGGAGTTGTAGTTCAGCAACATCTGGAGGGCCGGAGTTTTGGGAAGCCTGATGTTAGCACTGGCTCTGCTGTATGGGCAGAACATTTATTTACATTTAATTTTGGAAATAATGTATGCAAGAGCCCCATTGTGAAGGGGTTAATAATACATTCTTGCAATGCCCAAAGCTTTATAGTTGCCATAGAAACTATTCTAAAACTACAACAGGTGCATTAATGCTGTGAAGATTTTTTTTTTTTTTTTTACAAATTTCACGTACTTCCACCATGTTCTAAGTTTTTAGTCTGTGTTTGAGCATTTGGAATTAGTTAAAGTCATGAACAAATGTGCATATGTTAAACACAAAATATATTCCTAATGTTTCACATGTTTTATTTTAAAAGGGTAGCTCCAAATTTCAAGTAATATATTTAATTTTGAAAGAAACAGAATATATATATCTATATATATGTAGACGAACATTTCAAATACCATAGCCACTATGGGTATTTTTAAATTGTTTTTCTTTAATTTGGTTGTGTTGCATGGTAATTGGCAGGCTTTAAACAAGAAAATCAAAATGTGCAAAAAGGGTATATCAGATTGTTAAGCTTTTTGATCAATTAGTCCACAGAGTCTGATAAAACCTTCAGGTAAAGAATTTCACATTTTTATTGTTCTTACTGTAAAAACCTCTTTGTTATGCCTTAGACTAAATCTACTTATTTTTCAGTCTAAAGGTGTGACCATATGTCCTATGAATTGTCCTGTTTATGAATAGATTTCCAGACAATGGCCTCTGAAGCAATGTTTTTTTAAACTAAACAGATTTAAGTGTGTTACCCTTTCTACAAAAATCGTACATTCCTTTTATTAAATGTGTAGCCCGACTCTGCACTTTTTCTAGTGTTTAAGGAGCAATATTCCTCGGACAGTTTAGGAAAAAGCTGATGACATTTATGTGGTACAAATCCACCCTTTCATCAATTGGTAGGATGATAAAAGAGGAATGAGTTTTGGGAATGGTAACTTGATGGCATATTGTCAATGTCTACAGTCAATGTCTACATAAACATAGACCACTCCTTATGGAGTACTAAAAGTACTACATTTCTGTCAATATTGCTTGGGTCAGGATCTTGTAAGCACAAACAGCATCAGAGGTAGGAGTACAAACATAGGATAGACATAGGGAATATATAATTCTAGTTGTTTCTTTAATGGTGAATAAAAATCTAAGTTTTTTTTTATTTATTACATGCTAAATATTATTCATCTGTTAAAAAGACTTGCTGTTTATGTCTGTTAGATGTAAGTAGGGTTATTTACTGAAGTGTACATGTTAAAGCAAAACTGGAAAATAATTCTCCAAGTGAGCTAGATTTTCAGTTTTGTCATTTCAGCCTAAAATTTTTAATTATAACTGATGACCCTCACTTTAGTTAATATTCCAGTGGTAATGGATCACTGAAAGTCTTTAGTAAAAGATATTTGTATTCAGTAATTCCCCAATTGCACTTTCAAAATGGCCTCATATTGTCCATAGCTAATTTGTATCTTTTTTTTCCCCTTTTGGCACTAATTTTACTCTTTTCAGGGGCATATAGAACTATCAAACATTATAAGGGTTATATTGCCTAGAGTAATTTTGTAATTTCAAAGTAATGGATATGCACGTTTGGTGAAATACCTGTTCTGGAGAAAAAAATCTTAATGACTCATATTCAAATAAAGCTAGTTAATTACAAAGACATCTGCTACAATTAACTCACACTGGCCCATCGAGGTCAAGTCAGGGAGGGCTTGAAAAACTATTTACCTACTAGCATTCAAAATCTGGTTTAACAGTTTTGCCTATTAAGGGTAGAGATCTCAGGTCAGATGTCTTCGCTGTCAAGAAAATTGAAAGACAGTACAGGTAGAACCTGCTCGAATCATTAAGCCACAAACAGGAAATCAGTTAAATCAGTCATTAATAAATGATACTGTTTGGGTTCTTATGACTACTTCTGAAAAATCATGCATCCACAGAGGTATACTCTTTAAATCATTTAATGAAAATGGAAATTAAAGGAGCAAGGTGTGTTGTTAGAATGGCAC
Organism: Pelobates fuscus; assembly: GCF_036172605.1. Classification (NCBI taxonomy): domain Eukaryota; kingdom Metazoa; phylum Chordata; class Amphibia; order Anura; family Pelobatidae; genus Pelobates; species Pelobates fuscus. The sequence goes on from NC_086318.1 coordinate 141,292,988, forward strand.
AACCAATCAAATTCTCTCTGCCATAGATGATTCAGAGGTATACACTTTATTGTCTAAAAAGCCAGTTGTTGACAAGAACATTTCTGTTAATTTTTTAGTATACAAAGTAATCATAGATTTATTTGTAATAATGTTTGCCTGCTTCTATGGACAGACAATAAGAACTGTTAAATTTACACAAATGTGTATAATTTTTGTTGGTGTCCTTTACAAACAAAAACATATATATACACAACAACATATATAAACATATATATGTTGTTGTTTGCTAAAAAAAAAAACGCCAACAAAAGTTAAACACATTTGTGTAAATTCAAACATAAAATCCAAATAGGTTATGGTGGGGAAAAAGTGTGATTGAAAACCCCTTCCACCTGAAGTCTGTGGATAGTTAATACAATGTTAAACAAAAATCTGCACAGCAGTCAAGCCATAAGACTTGCTTTTCCCACAGAAATCACAAATCTGCAATGATGTTACTACCGCAAAGGATTCTGGGTGGGGATATGCAAATTAGTTTAACAAAGAATTACATTTGGCCTCATTCCTTTCTAAACATGGATTCCTTTGAAGAATAAAAAGGTATAAACAATATACCGGCGAGTGGAGCGCTATAATGAATATTAATATAAATAATGAGGGGGTATACTCACCCCTCCAACATAGTGATACAATGTGTCCAAATGTACATACAAAGTAAAACAACAAAAAGAGATAATATAGTGCAGATGGTTTACAAAAATAAAAAATGAATAATAGTAGCAATTGGTTGAAACCACTCACGTGGGTTGGAGCCTATAATCTATTGGCTCCGTAAGTGACTCCTTTTTGCTCTTGAGGCAGCAACACACCCCTTTATCTCAAACGATGTTCTCCCGAAGATATGGAACAAGCAGAGAGAGAGAGAACCTCATAGGTGGTATTGTACAGATAGTGTATACAAAATAGTGAGATAGTAATGATTATGCTCACCTTAGACAGAGCCTTGAATTCCTGGCTCTGAGGTTTTTTGGCAATATGCTAATTTATTGGGGTAGCATTCCCCACATAGTGTTCCTGGTGGCTAAAAAGGACTATATAGACTAATATAAAAAAATAACGATTTATTGTAGAGATAAAAAATAATAATAAAAGCAATATTTAGACTTCTCAAAAGCATGTAAGCTAAATGATAGAAAGTCCAAGTATAAAAGTCCAAACTCCAGCTAAACGCGTTTCACTCTTGTATGAGCTTCCTCAGTAGCTGTGCCTGGATTCCTTTGAGTCTGTGTTTGCTGTATACAGACTTGCTTTTCCTACATAAATCACAAATCTGCAGTGATGTTACTACCGCAAAGGATTTTGGGTGGGTATATGCAAATTAGTATAACAAAGAATCACATTTTTGCCTCATTCCATTTTAAACATGGATTCCTTTGAGTCTGTGTTTGCTGTATTCAGCAGCTTTGAAACACAACTTAGGAAAAGATGCAAAGCCAGTAAACCACGTTCATAATGGACATAAGTAGTTTACTGACTTTGCATCTTTGTTGACAAATGAACTAAAACACCTAGAAACCAAAGTCATTACTTCATACAACTAAAAGTATATCTTATATGTCACAATATTTCCTTTTAGAATTCACATGCAGACTTTGATCTGTAAGTTGAACAAAACAATAACATTTATTTATTTTTCTCATCAAAATGCTGTTATAGCTGACATATCAAAGCAGTGCCTTTAGCAAAACAGACATCAGCTTAAGGAAGACCACTAAATAAAAATGATAAAAACTGTGATGTTATGTACTATTTCATTACTGGCATCCCAGATTCTTACATGGCTTAAATCAGGGGAGGGCTGGCAGCCTTATGCCTGGGGGGCAAAACCAGTCATGGCCCATTGCACCACCAAATCAGTTCACCATCCATGTCCACCTTTTCCTGGTTTTATAACGGATATTGATGTTATGCTAATCAGTAGCTCTTTGCCATACCCACTACTTCACGGCTCTGACTTTCAATGTTGTCAGAGCACAGGCTGAGAATCTCTGAGCCTGTGCTCTGACTCACTAACTGAGCGCTGGAACCACGAGGGAGAGGATATGATCTGACTGCACCTACTGCTGGTGCGCACCAGTGGACCACCAGCGAATCGTTTACATTAAATATGCTGGTGTACCCAACTTGTGAGCTGTGTTGGCCGCCGGGTGCCTCTGTTGTCATGGCACCCTGCGTGACCGCACAGCTTGCCCACCCCAACGGCTGGCCCTGCTGACACACACTGACGTTACTACTTAGACATCCCTCAATATTAATACAGACATCAGAGTAAACACCAATAAACTGTGGAAACAGAGCTGATCCCCCAAATTTATAAAGGTTTGCTTAGAGGATTTATTGTAAGATTAAATCATGCCTCCTCCTCTCTCTCTCCCATGCGCTGCTCTGTAGGCTGGGAGGAAGTGAAGAGTAATCACAGTCTCCCAGCACAACGCCACCTGTGGCTGCATGGGGAACAGCTGTTTAATGTAATGCTTGCAGGACGGCCAGCTGCCGCAGAACCTCTTTGTTTCCGTCTCTGCAAAGGGCTCCAGGCACTGCTTGTTGTGAGTGTGAACCACTGTAAATTAGGGGCAGAGGGCAGAGGGCACTTGCACTGCGGTCAAGACGGGTCTGGGCAGGAGGAAAGTGCAGTGCAATCAGTGAACTCCCCTCCTGTGGGTCACCAGTAGACTGGTGCACCTGCCCAGGATCAGAGCCGGTGCAAGGATTTTTGCCGCCCTAGACAAAATATAAATTTGCCGCCCCCCCATGTGACATCACAATGCCCCACCCATATGATCTGCCATATGAACTAACGCCAGTGCTGCACACAGTGTGTGTTTACATTAAAAAGCCTGCAGGGACCAGCTATAGACACCACAACCACTTCATTAAGCTATAGTGTCCCTTTAATGTGAGGTAAATTATAGATTAGTGTCACTAATAATATACTAGATTGCCTACTTACAATTAGATGAGGATGATGATGAGTTGCAGTTTGGCTCCACTGGTCTGGTGTAGAACAGGATCTCTGGAGGCTGTTTGCAACTGTGGTCACAAAATTCAATGTTCTGGGAGAATTAGAAGCAGCTCCATTTTTTGGGGGCCTCTTACACAGCTCAAGGTCTGGGCCCCAGGGCCTGACGGTGAGTATGCCCATAAGGCCCACTCATAAGTCCACTTATATGTTCCACCCACCCATGTGTTCGCTCACAGGGAGTGGAGTGTGTAGGGGATGTGTTATAAGTTATTGTAGAGGATCTAATATGTGTGCTTATGGTATGTAGTTTATAGGGATACCAGTTTGTGCAGGTAATGCAGTGTGTTTGTGTGTAGTGGAAGCAGTGTGTATTTGTATATAAGGGATGTATTATGTGTTTCTGGTTGTGTGTAAGGGATGCATTGTGTGAATCTGTGTTTGTATGCATAAGGGATGCAAGGTGTGTGTGTCAGGGTACCTGTAGTCTCTACCTCAGAGGAGGTGAGAGACTTAGACATTTATCCTCCCAGAGGGGTTGTTTCTTCCGTTCCTCGCGGTCCCCTCGGCCATTTACAAGCCGACCGCGAGGGATCCACTTCCTTATATGACGCGACGCTCAGTAGTCGACGTCATGACGCCAACCCGGGACGACCTGCCAGTCAAGTCCCGAGCACTAATCAGGACTCGTCGGGGGCGTGATTACCCTCTAGAATCAAGGTATAAAGTAAGGCTTTCGGCATCTGCTCATTGCCCTGTCGTGGTTCTAGCCTGTCTAGTCACTCAGTGCTCTTGTATTCTAGTTGTCTCTTTGGTTCTGACCCGGCTTGTTTGTACTACCCTGTTTATCTCTGTTACCCTTTGACTCGGCTTGTCTCTCGCTTACCTGTCCTCTCGTTCCCTCGACCTTGGCTTGTTCCTAGACCATTCTCTACTTACTCCTTACGTTAAGTCCGGCCATTCTAAGGTCCGGTATACGTACCTACCACCTGTTTGTACTCTGCGTGTTGGATCCCTGTCCCGATCCTGACATTACGACAGGGCCAATGGATCCTGCAGGTACAAACACTCAGGTTGGTCCTTCTGACTCTAGGTTCGACGCCATGGATCACAGAATGGACCAGATGGCTCTAGCACTACAGGCATTACTATCTCGTTCTAGTAATCAACCAGAAGAGATGCGTAATACTTCTATCTCCCCTGTGAGTTCAGGTCTAGAGGTAGCCACTGTAGGTGCTTCTTCCCGTATTACTCCACCTGTACGTTATGGTGGTTCTCCAGAGAAGTGTCGTGGTTTCTTAAACCAAATAGGTATCCATTTCGAATTACAACCCCGCTCCTATCCTACAGATAGGGCGAAGGTTGGATTTATTATCACATTACTTGTTGAGAAAGCTCTGAGATGGGCCAATCCATTGTGGGAAAATGATAATCCGTTAGTATATAATTATAATGCCTTTGTAGCTGCTTTCAGAAGAACTTTTGACCCTCCAGGTAGAAAGGTCAATGCAGCTAGATTACTGTTGCGCCTTAGACAAGATAACCGAACACTTGTGGATTATGCACTAGAGTTCAGGTCCTTGGCGGCAGAAGTTAAGTGGAATGAACAGGCTTATATAGATGTATTTTTAAACGGGTTATCAGACGTAATCCTTGACGAGGTTGCTACTAGAGAGCTTCCTGAAAATTTGGAGGATTTAATTTCTTTTATTTCTCGCATTGATGAACGTTTAAGAGAGAGGCAGAACACTCGAGAGAGAAACCGTAGACCTTCCTTTAAACTAGCTCCTTCATTTCAAAGTTCTGAATCCACAACCTCACTTTTTCCAGAACCTATGCAGATAGGCAATACTCGCCTCTCAGATGAGGAGAGACAGTACAGGAGAAGGGAGGGGTTGTGTATGTACTGTGGAGTCAGAGGTCATTTACGCCTAAATTGTCCTAATCGCTCGGGAAACGCTCGCACCTAAGTTTCTCTAGAGGACAGGCCTTGGGTGTTTCTATTTTGTCCTCTAATCATAATCATAAAGATCACAGGCTTCTGCTACCTGTTTCTTTAACTTGGGAGAAGGGAGTACTAGCAACTATGGCATTGATAGATTCCGGAGCTGCTGAGAGCTTTATCGACCAAGTTTTTGTTACCAAACACGCTATCCCATCCCAGTTAAGGGAAACACCCTTGGCCGTTAAGGCCATAGATGGTAGACCTTTAGTTGAGCCTGTTATTTTTCGTGAAACCATACCCGTTAAATTAACTGTTGGTATCTTACACGAGGAGGATATATCTTTATTGCTTATTTCGTCTCCTTCTGTTCCCATAGTCCTGGGGTATCCTTGGTTAAAAAAACATAACCCTATTATTGATTGGGAACTAGGGGAGATAGTCTCATGGGGTCAGGGTTGTCAGGACAGGTGCTTACGGACAGTGTCACCGCTTTGCGCAGTTAACACACCGATTAATTCTACCCACTCTACAGAGGTACAAATACCGTCCCTGTACCTGGATTTAAAGGCAGTATTTGACAAAAAGAATGCTGATACTTTACCTCCACACAGGTCTTTTGATTGTAAGATTAATCTACTACCTGGTACTATGCCTCCCAGGGGTAATGTATATCCTTTGTCCACTAAAGAGAACTTAGTCTTAGAGGAGTATATTCGTGAGAACCTTGAAAAAGGATTCATTAGGAGATCCTCCTCCCCTGCCGGGGCTGGGTTTTTTTTTGTTAAGAAGAAGGATGGTACACTAAGACCTTGCATTGATTATCGAGGTTTGAACAAAATAACCATTAGAAATGCCTACCCTATTCCTTTGATTACCGAGCTCTTTGATCGTCTAAAAGGCTCCAAAATTTTCACCAAGTTAGATCTCAGAGGGGCGTATAACTTGGTGAGAATTCAGCAGGGACACGAGTGGATGACGGCGTTCAATACCCGTTATGGGCACTATGAATACACAGTAATGCCTTTTGGTCTCTGTAATGCACCGGCAGTATTTCAGGACCTGATCAATGAAGTTCTTAGGGAATTTCAACATGACTGCGTTATTGTATATCTGGATGATATACTTATACACTCTAGAGAGATTGAGACTCACCACAGACAAGTCAGAAGGGTATTGCGCAAGCTTCTTCAACATGGCCTGTACTGCAAATTGGAGAAATGCAGCTTTGACCAATCCCAGATAAACTTTCTTGGTTATGTGATTTCTGGGGAAGGGTTTAAGATGGACCCGGATAAGCTCCAGTCCATTTTAGATTGGCCTTTACCCAAGGGCCTCAAGGCCATTCAGAGGTTTATCGGATTCTCCAACTATTATAGGCGCTTCATCAAGGGATACTCTTCAATTATAGCTCCTATTACTAATATGACCAGACAGGGGGCTGACACTAAGAACTGGTTCACTGAAGCCCTTCTTGCCTTCAAGACACTCAAGGAACTCTTTGCTTCTGCACCAATTTTAGTTCACCCTGATACGACTCTGCCTTTCCTACTCGAGGTAGACGCCTCAGAGACAGGTATAGGTGCTATCCTGTCCCAAAGGTTAGGTGTGGATAAGCCCTTACATCCATGTGTTTTTTTTTCCAAGAAACTATCAGGTCCTGAGAGCAGATATGACATTGGTGACAGGGAACTACTAGCAGTTATCATGGCTTTGAAGGAGTGGAGACATTTATTGGAGGGCACCTTACATCCTGTTACTATTTTGACAGACCACAAGAACTTGTCCTATATTGGGGAGGCCAAGCGCTTGTCCTCCAGGCAAGCTCGTTGGTCTTTATTCCTCACGCATTTCAATTACGTGCTCACTTATAGACCTGGTTCTAAGAATTCTAAAGCCGATGCTTTGTCTCGCCAATATGAACCTTCTGCGATATCTGAGCCGGTTTTGTCTTCTATAGTACCCAGGTGCAATATTATCGCCAACACGAGTCTCAAGATTCACTCTCCGTTGCTTGGTCAGATCATGAAGTTGCAGCATCTGGCGCCTAGACAGACTCCTGGGGTAAGGCATTTCGTTCCTCCTGAACTCCAACTGGAACTCTTACAGTGTTTTCACAACAGTAAGGCGGCTGGGCATCCGGGTATTCGCAAGACATGTTCCTTGATCTCTAAAGATTTCTGGTGGCCTTCTTTACGGAAGGATATTAGGGATTTCATCGGAGCATGTGAGGTCTGTATGAAGACTAAGCAACCTCATACGCTTCCATGTGGTTTGTTACATCCCTTGAACATTCCAGAGAGACCATGGTCCTGTTTGGCTATGGACTTCATTGTAGATTTGCCTGTTTCCAAAAAACAGACTGTGATCCTCACGGTGGTTGATAGGTTTACTAAGATGGCTCATTTCGTGCCCTTAACTAAACTCCCGACTTCTCCTGAATTGGCGGAGATATTCGCGAGAGAGATTTTTCGCTTACATGGGATACCTTCCGAAATTGTTTCCGATAGAGGTTCCCAATTTGTTTCACGTTTTTGGAGATCCTTCTGTTCTCAACTGGGTATCAAATTGAATTTTTCTTCTGCCTATCACCCTCAGTCTAACGGAGCTGCTGAACGTACCAATCAAAAGATTGAACAATATTTGCGTTGTTTTGTTTCTGAACACCAGGACGATTGGGTCGGTTTGATTCCTTGGGCGGAGTTTGCACACAATAATCTCGTTTGTGATTCTACTCGTTCCAGCCCCTTTTTCATGAATTATGGCTTTCATCCTTCCATTCTTCCCCCGGTCTCTCCTTCCCAAGGGGTACCGTCGGTTGATGTTCATGTTGCCAATTTGAGGAAGTTGTGGGATCAGACTCGACAAATTCTCCTACATAATTCCATGTTGTTCAAGAAACACGCTGATAAGCACAGAAGGGCGGCTCCGGTTTTTGTTCCAGGTGATAGTGTATGGTTGAGTACAAGAAACATTCGTTTAAAGGTCCCTTCTATGAAATTCGCTCCTCGTTACATTGGTCCTTACAGGGTTCTGACTCGAATTAACCCAGTTGCGTATCGCCTAGCTCTTCCAGCTGCCTTACGCATCCCTAACTCCTTCCATGTTTCCCTACTGAAACCGCTAGTCTGTAACAGATTTTCCTCCACTATATCCTCTCCTCGCTCTGTTCAGGTTGAGGGTCAGGAGGAGTATGAAATCAACTCCATCATCGATTCTCGAATCTCCCGGGGGAAGTTACAATATCTTATTGACTGGAAGGGATATGGTCCTGAGGAGAGGACTTGGGTACCTCAGGAGGATGTACATGCTCCTCGCCTCCGCAGGGCTTTTCACTCCCGTTTTCCATCTCGCCCCGGTTCCTTTCGCCCGGTGGGCGTTTCTAAGAGGGGGGTACTGTCAGGGTACCTGTAGTCTCTACCTCAGAGGAGGTGAGAGACTTAGACGTTTATCCTCCCAGAGGGGTTGTTTCTTCCATTCCTCGCGGTCCCCTCGGCCATTTACAAGCCGACCGCGAGGGATCCCCTTCCTTATATGACGCGACGCTCAGTAGTCGACGTCATGACGCCAACCCGGGACGACCTGCCAGTCAAGTCCCGAGCACTAATCAGGACTCGTCGGGGGCGTGATTACCCTCTAGAATCAAGGTATAAAGTAAGGCTTTCGGCATCTGCTCATTGCCCTGTCGTGGTTCTAGCCTGTCTAGTCACTCAGTGCTCTTGTATTCTAGTTGTCTCTTTGGTTCTGACCCGGCTTGTTTGTACTACCCTGTTTATCTCTGTTACCCTTTGACTCGGCTTGTCTCTCGCTTACCTGTCCTCTCGTTCCCTCGACCTCGGCTTGTTCCTAGACCATTCTCTACTTACTCCTTACGTTAAGTCCGGCCATTCTAAGGTCCGGTATACGTACCTACCACCTGTTTGTACTCTGCGTGTTGGATCCCTGTCCCGATCCTGACAGTGTGTCTGTATGTGTGTGCATTGAGTGTAATTGTGTTTCTGTGTGTATGTAAGAAAAGCAGTGTGTGTGTGTTTGCATTGTCTGTTTCTGTGTATGTGTGCAAAGGATGCATTGTCTTTGTGTGGGGGTTGCATTGTGTGTGTGTGTAATGGATGCATTGTGTGTTTCTCTGTGTGTAAGGGAAGCATGTTGTGTTTCTGTGTATGCATAGGGATGCATTGTGTGTTTCTGTGTATGTATAGGGATGCATTGTGTGTGTGTGTGTGTGTGCGCATAGTGTGAAAGAGCTCCCTGTCTTGCCCCCTGTCCTATAGAGCTGTCCCTTCTGTCCCTTAGAGCTTCTTAACCCTCCTACTTCTTCTTACTCCCCCTTCTTCTTCTTAGCCCCTCTTCTTCTTTTTTTTACACCCCCTTCTTCTTACCCCCTTCTTCTTCTTACTCCCCCCTCTTCTTACTCCCCCCTATTTTTCTTACTCCCCCTTCTTCTTCTTACCCCCTTCTTTTTCTTATCTCCCCTCCTTCTTATTCCCCCTCCCCCTCTTCTTACTCCCCCTCCCCTTCCCCCTCTTTTTCTTATCTCCCCTCCTTCTTACTCCCCCCTCTTCTTACTCCCCTTCCCCCTCTTCTTCTTACTCCCCCTCCCCCTCTTCTTCTTACTTCCCCTTCTTCTTCTTACCCCCCTCTTTTTCTTATCTCCCCTCCTTCTTACTCACCCCCTTCTTTTTCTTATCTCCCCTCCTTCTTACTCCCCCCTCCCCCTCTTCTTATTCCCCCTCCCCCTCTTCTTCCCCCCTTTTTCTTATCTCCCCTCCTTCTTACTGCCCCCTCTTCTTACTCCCCCCTCCCCCTCTCCCTACTCCCCATCCCTCTCTTCTTACTCCCCCTCCCTCTATTCTTACCCCCCTCCCCTCTTACTCCCCCCTCCCTCTCTTCTTAATCCCCTCCCCTCTTACTCCCCACTCCCCTCTAACTCCCCCCTCCCCTCTTACTCTCCCCCTCCCCTCTTACTCTCCCCCTCCCCTCTTCTTACTCCCCCCTCCCCTCTTCTTACTCCCCCCTCCCCTCTTCTTACTCCCCTCCCTCTCCTTACTCCCCCTCCCTCTTCTTACTCTCCCCCTCCCCTCCTCTTACTCCCCCCTCCCCTCTTACTCCCCCCTCACTCTCCCCCTCTTCTTACTCTCCCCCTCCCCTCCTCTTACTCTCCACCCTCCCCTCCTCTTACTCCCCCCTCCCCTCTTACTCCCCCTCACTCTCCCCCTCTTCTTACTCTCCCCCTTCCCTCTTCTTACTCCCCCTCTTCTTATTCCCCCACCTCCCCTCTTACTCCCCCTCACTCTCCCCCTCTTCTTACTCCCCCTCCCCTCTTCTTACTCCCCACCTCCCTCTCCACCTCCCCTCTATCTCCCCCTCCCCTCTTACTCTCCCCCTCCGCTCTTCTTACTCCCCACCCCTTCTTCTTACTCCCCCCTCCCCTCTTCTTACTTCCCCTCCCTCTCCTCTTCTTACTCCCCCTCCCTCTCCCCTCTTTTACTCTCCCCCTCCCCTCCTCTTACTCTCCCCCCTCCCCTCCTCTTACTCTCCCCTCCCCTCTTACTCCCCCTCACTCTCCCCCTCTTCTTACTCTCCCCCCTCCCCTCCCCTCTTCTTACTCCCCCCTCTTCTTATTCCCCTTCCCCTCTTCTTATTCCCCCACCTCCCCTCTTACTCCCCCACCTCCCCTCTTACTCCCCCCTCCCCTCTTCTTATTACCCCCTCCCCTCTTCTTATTCCCCCCTCCCCTCTTACTCCCCCCTCCCCTCTTCTTATTCCCCCCCTCTTCTTATTCCCCCCTCCCCTCTTCTTATTCCCCCCTTCTTATTCCCCCCTCCCCTCTTCTTATTCCCCCCTCCCCTCTTCTTATTCCCCCTATCCCCTCTTCTTATTCCCCCTCCCCCCTCTTCTTATCCCCCCCTCCCGTCTTCTTATTCCCCCCTCTCCCCTCTTCTTATCCCCCCTCTCCCATCTACTTATTCCCCCTCTCCCCTCTTCTTATTCCCCCCCACCCCTTATTCCCCCCTCCCCTCTTCTTATTCCCCCCTCTTCTTATTCCCCCCTCTCCCCTCTTCTTATCCTCCCTCTCCCCTCTTCTTATCCCCCCTCCCCTCTTCTTATTCCCCCCCTCCCCTCTTCTTATCCCCCCTCCCCTCTTCTTATCCCCCCCTCTCCCCTCTTCTTATTCCCCCCCTCTCCCCTCTTCTTATTCCCCCCTCCCCTCTTCTTATTCCCCCCTCCCCTCTTCTTATCCCCCCCTCCCTTCTTCTTACCCCCTCCCCTGTAGCGTGGCCGAGCTGCTTTCTGGTCTGCGGTGCCCGGCCGGAGTGATGGGAAGGTGCACGCTCAGTGTGCACTTCCTGTCAGTCCGGCCGGTTACAGGAAACAGAAACTCCACGCGGAACAGGAGTTTCTATTCCTGTAACCGGCCGGACTGACAGGAAGTGCACACTCAGTGTGCACCTTCCCATCACTCCGGCCGGGACCGCGGACCGGAGACCAGCTCGGCCACGCTACAGGGGAGGGGAGGGAGGGAAAAGCTGCTGCAGCCGTCTGAGAACTCTTTACAGAGCGCTCAAGCGGCTGCAGCATTTAAAGGGCCGGCCCACCGCGGCCGGTCCTAAAAGAATTTCGGGCGGCCTGGGGGGCAATTGCCTCCCTGCCCCCCGGCCCAGCCCGCCCCTGGCTTAAATCCTACTCCAGCATCCAGCATCCAGCATCCACCATCTTTAAGCCCCTATAACTCTTTACTTCCAGTCTGGTTATCTAGCTCATCTGAACTGGAAGTGCACTTGACACAAGTGAATGAGTGAATTAGAAGTGAAGAAAGTAGGTGTTAAATATAAGAGATCAAACTATGATAAGTATGTTAAGCTAGCTTGTTAATATTCCTGAGAAATATCCCTCTAAAATAAGTTTTTAAAACATTTATACTACGAACGAGTAGTAGTTAAAAAAATCTATTAACCCCTTCCCGACTGCGGACGTATCAGGTACGTCTGGCAGAAAACAGTCCATAATGACCTTGGACGTACCTGGTACGTCTGCACCTATTTTGAGCTCTGGAAGCTCTGATAGTATAGCAGTGATGTACTGCATGTGATGAGTGCCTTGAGGGGTCCTGGCACTCCGTGCATATAAAATAATATATATAAAAAAATAAATATAAAATAAATAAAATGATCAATATTAACTCCCCCCCCCCTTTTTTTCTAAAGGCAGTGAATCATGGGGCTTCTGGGGGCGTCCCTAGCATGCCGCATCATAAGGGGCAGGCTGGAGTCATGCAATCACAGCTTGCCCCATTAGCAATTTCATCCCAAGTGTGTTCCCCATTTCTCTGATTAGTGTGGATCTGCCTCCCTCTCTTCACTTGTGTTTTACACACAGACATAGAATGTGACGGCAGATAAGAACCATTCGGCCCATCTAGTCTGCCCAGACAGTCACACATAGGCAGTCACACACAAACACACACACACACACAGGCAGACAGCCACACACACACACAGGCAGACAGCCACACACAGCCACACACAAACACACACACAGAGGCAAACAGCCACACACAGACAAACAGTCACACACACAGACAAACAGTCAAACACACACAGACAAACAGTCAAACACACACTGTCAGACAGCCAGACACACACACACACTGGCAGACAGTCTCACACACACACACACACACGCAGACAGTCACACACACACATGCAGACAGTCACACACACATGCAGACAGTCACACACACACACGCAGACAGTCACACACACACACGCAGACAGTCTCACACACACACACACACAAACATAGGCAAACAGTCACACACACACAGGCAGACAGTCACACACACACAGGCAGACAGCCACACACACACAGTCAGACACACACACTCACTAACAGACAAACACACTCACAGACACACACACTAACAGACACAGACACACACTAACAGACACAGACACACACTAACAGACACAGACACACACTAATGTACACAGACACACATTAACATACACACACACACACTAACAGACACAGACACACACTAACATACACACACACACACACTCACCCACATTAACACATTTTTTTAAATTTATTTAGACACCCCCCCCCAGCCTCCTTACCTTTGGGAATGCTGGGGGGGGGGTCTCTTCCTCCCTGGTGGTCCAGTGGCTGCTGGGCTGGGCGGGCGGCGCTGGCGGGCGGCTGGCGAGGGAGCACTTCCTCTGAGCTGTTTGCTCAGCTCCCTCGCGCGCCGCAGAGTGAGGCTGGGAGCCGGAATATGACCTCATATTCCGGCTCCCAGCCTCACTCTGCGGCGCGCGAGGGAGCTGAGCAGACAGCTCAGAGGAAGTGCTCCCTCGCCAGCCGCCCACCAGCGCCGCCCGACCGCCCAGCAGCCCGGCATGTCTGTTAGCCGCAAGGCTAACAAGACATTTGCCTTGGGCATTTGGGGGCGGCTTTTTTTGCCGCCCCCTGGAAAATGCCGCCCAAGGCAAATGCCTTGTTAGCCTTGCGGCTAACAGACATGCCGTGTGAGCTATGCGGCCGCAGGGCGCCCCCTGCACCATGGCGCCCTGTGCGGCCGCACAGCTCGCACACCCCTAAGGCCGGCCCTGGCTCAGATACATCATCACTCGATACAGTGTCTACTGCTAGTGATGTATCTGGTGATGTTGTATCTGTGCCTGCTAGTCCCCCTGCCAGAAGGAGACGTGCTGCTCCAGCTGGCAGAACTGCTGAGGAGTGGGTAGTGCCTCATCGCCAGAGGCCAGACATCCCATCCTTTACTGCAAATCCTGGCATTAATTTGGATGTCACAGGATTTAGCACTCAGCAGTTTATGGAGGTGTTTCTGGGCGATGATGTATTGGGGAACATTGTCGCCCAAACTAATTTATATGCCCATCAATTCCGAGCTACAAATCCGGACTCTTTTTTGGCAAAGCAGCAATGGGCCCCCATCGATGTGCCAGAATTTAAAAGATTCTGGGCATTGACTATGCTGATGGGCATCATAAAGAAGCCCTCCATCCGCTCCTACTGGAGCAGTAGCCCCATCTGCTCTACCCCCATTTACTCCCAATGTATGTCAATGATTCTGCATTTCATGCACTTCAGCGACAACAGCCTGTGTCCCCCTAGGGAGCATCCCCAGTTTGACAGGCTGTATAAAATCCGCCCCCTGATTACCCACTTTGCTGCCAGGTTTGCAGAGGCTTATACACCTGGAAGGAATATATGCGTGGATGAATCCCTGATGAAGTATAAGGGAAGGCTGGGATTCAGGCAGTATGTTCCTTCCAAGCACTCTAGGTATGGTGTAAAGATGTATAAGCTCTGTGATAGCGAGACTGGGTATACTCAGGCCTTCCGGGTGTACGAGGGATAGGATAGCCACCTTGACCCTCCAGGTTGCCCAGAACATATGGGAACTAGTGGCAAGATTGTCTGGGACCTGATATTCCCCCTGATGAACAAAGGGTACCACTTGTATACTGACAATTTTTATACAAGTGTCCCTTTGTTCAAGCTACTGTACTGTTTTGATACAGTAGCTTGCGGCACAATTAAAAAGAACAGCACAGGTTTCCCAGGACAACTTGCACGCACCCGGCTACGGAGGGGGGAGACCTCAGCTCTGCGCCAAGAGGAGCTGTTGGCAGTTAAGTACAGAGACAAGAAGGATGTGTACCTTCTTACCACCATCCACACTGAGGGGACTGTGGAGGTCCCTGTACGTGGCAGAGCTGAGAGAACGAGGAAGCCAGTGTGCATCAAGGCCTATAACCGTCATATGGGTGGGGTTGATCTGGCAGATCAGCTGCTGCAGCCCTACCTAGTTATATGAAAGACAAGGGCCTGGTACAAAAAGGTTGCAATCTACCTAATGCAGATTGCAACCCACAACGCTTTCTTGTTGTTCAAAAAAGCAAACCCCGGGACGCAACTGAGATTTTTACAGTTTCAGCTCCAGATCATTTCGGGGATTTTGTACCGTGATGCACCTGCTCCCCGGGCGGTGATGGGAGGGAGCAGAGTTGGGGCTACACATTTTAGTTTTAAAATTACAAAAAATGTTTTTTTACCACCACAGTTGTTTTGATAAATGATTTGTTACTAGGCATAGTCTTGTGCATTTCTCTTTGATGTACAGGTAATGTATAGCTGTTTCTGCAACTTTCTCGTTATGTTAAGCTAATACCAGTGGTAACGAGTTATAGTTCGTGATTATTTTGTGAATTGCTCAAGTGAATATTGCAGAACTTTTAGACAACTTCCAAACTGACTCTTACTCGCTGATTTTTACTGGCTTGTATACAAGCTTGTAACCACATTGTGACATAAATAATTCGTGAACATTTAGTCTGAAGGAAAAAACTAAACAAAAACAAATTGGCTTTATCAAATAGACCATATTTAAAATGTCAAATAAGGAAGAATTGTTTCCCCTAATATGATGTATAGTCTAGTCCATGTTTAAGATAAAAATCTTAGGGTTACACATCTACCTACATTAACAAAAGGATTGCAAGGCTGTTGGGTATATAATATGACAGTAATAATTATATATTTTTATGTTTTGCAAAATTGAAAGAACAGCAATATTTAGATAAAGTGAAGTATCTGTTACATGGAGAGCAAACTGAAAAAGACCAAATTACAGTAATAGCAAAAATCCATATAGCATATAATGTCATGACTAGAGATTCTTGTTTAATTTTCCTTGCCACAAATGAAGAGCTGAATAGAAATTTGACAGAATAAGTAAAGATTGTACCAAGCTAAACTTAATGTATACATTGATGTGTATGGGTCTCAGAGCATGGTGCTTAATTTTTTTTTCATTTTTTTTATGACACTCAGATTTAGAAATTATGAGCTGGTCAGTTTTTATTCTTGTGTATCATCATTGTGTCAATTCCTCAGTGATAAATTAAGTGATTCAAATAATTATGATGCTGAAGGGAATTGATCAAAAGAGTAGGAAAATTTACAGATTTTACTATTAACATGATGTAAAGTCATGATTTTATTAATGACACGGAGGCGAGTATTAGGCTGCACTCTTTCTTTATTTATCTCAGCAGCAAAGAAAAATAACATTAAATCAGTATAAAAGAAACCAGTAAATAACATGAGGTATATCTTCCTAGCAACAGGAACAGCCAATCAGCATCCTCTTCATAGCATAATAGGCAGTGTCCAGTATACTACTTCCTCTTTCTTGCGATCCCGAACAAGGACAACAAATCCAAATAAAAAGTGGGCTCCAATTAGAGGGTATACGAGCCTTAAACTGGATCTCGAAGTCAAGCTGGAAGAGAAAGGAGAATATGATAATATCCAAGTATAAAACTGGATTTATGCATAAATTCGCATTACATGGAATATCATATATATATATATATATATATATATATATATATATATATATATATATATACATAACATGAACTTACCCAGAGAAGACCAAACCTCCAGGGATGGGAGGGAGGGATAATACTCGCCTCCGTGTCATTAATAAAATCATGACTTTACGTCATGTTAATAGTAAAATCTGTAAATTTTATTAAGACACGGAGGCTCCTATTATGCTAGTTCAAAGCTGTGAAATTATGTCTCCTGTGAGGTGTTGAATAGGTCTAAAGTAGAAATCATGGAATGTAGACTACGAAGACCAGCCGCTCTCATAATATCCTCCAAGCGACAACTAATCGAGGAAGCCTTAGAAGCCATTGCCCCACGAACCGAATGAGGCACAGACACATGGGTATCAATAACTGCTAGAGACATAACGTATTTGACCCACCAGGCTAGAGTAGACACCGGAAGACGCGATCAGGAAGCCCAGGTTCTCTAACAGAGTCAAAGTCCATGCAAAGTATGTCCGGATTAATTGAATAGACTGAGCCAGAATGAAAATGCCGTCTAAATATATTCTGAGATGTGAGCTTGGTGAAGCACCATGGAGCCGAAGACAGTCCGAATGGGAGGCACCTGAACCTCTATTTACTGCCCCACCATGTAAATTGCGGGAAGTTCTCCATCTTGATGTTGTACTGGGATAGGCCTTGTGAGATATCCATCCTGCAGATCCAATTTTTCCATCCGATCTGCTGGTTGGAGAAGATCCCTTAAACAATGCTCTCCTTCCATCTTGGAAGTGCTGATATGCTCATAACTATTGAGCTGTCTCAAATTTATCACTGGATACCTTTGCCTTTTTTGGAAAACAAGAAAAGGTTGCTCACGTAACCCAGGGTATGGGCCGGAATCTCTACGATTGATTGTCCACAGAGACAAGGTCTGCGTCTCATTGGGAAAAAACTATTTCCCTCGATGGGGAACATTGAACAGGTAGAGAAAGGAAGTCTATGCAATACCCTTTCACAGTGTGAAGAACCTAAGCATCTGATGAAATGAGGGACCATACATGGGAAAAATGTGTGAGCCTGCCCCCCACTATCAGTAAGGCAGAATGGAAATTGTGAAGACTTCTTAGGAGCACCTCTTAAGCCACTAACAACCCAGGGTCGACCACTTTGTGGGAAGGAGGTGCATTGTTCAAAGAAATCGGCTCGGCAAGTATAAGAGCCTTGGTTCTGTCTAAAAGAACTTCTGTTTGTTTAGACGGACAAAGGAGCCAGATTCTTTAACAAAGTTGTCCCCAAAGAGAAAACATTTTGCCTGTGTTATCTGGCTCGTTCAGAGCCATAGTTAAACGTTTGGGCTCAATCTTGAGCAAGATCGATTTGTGGCGTTCTGTGACAACCGCATTGTTGGCGTTGCCAACTTTAATCACTCTCTGGATCTAACCACTTAAGATGGCGCAATCTAATTCTAGATCATCCTCTATTAGGGGTTCACATTGAGTGTCCAAGATCCTATTGGTGTCCCTGAGTCCGCATAATCTACCTAAATTTTGGTAGATTTAACAGGACATGTATCCCAAACGGGATTAGCATCCTCTTCATCAGTAATTTCATAATCAGGATCAGAAATATCCTCTGAATCCTCCATATAGGACTCAGGGAACTCCTCCTCAATATCACTGAGCTCAGATTCAGAGTTCAGTTGGGCTTTTGCCCTTTTCCAAAGTCTAGTCGATTTTGCCTGACTAGTAGCTCTTTTGCGCGGTGGTAAATTAATCGCGCCATCTGTGACAGGTATGGTACTGTCCATCTCTATTGTTTTGGAGGAGTGTTTTGCCTTATATGAGGCCTTGTGTCCATGCTTAAGCAGAGCAGGTGTGAGTACAGTTACACCTCCATATAGTACTTTGAGAACTCCTCCTCAATATCCCTGTGCTCAGATTCAGAGTTCAATTTGGCTTTTGCCCTTTTTCAAAGTCTAGTCGATTTTGCCCGATTAGTAGCTCTTTTGCGTGGTGGTAAATTAATCGCGCCATCCATGACAGGTATGGTACTGTCCATCTCTATTGTTTTGGAGGAGTGTTTAGCCTTATATGAGGCCTTGCGACCAGGCTTAAGCAGAGAAGGTGTGCGTACAGGTATACCTCCATATAGAACTTGGGGAACTCCTCCTCAATATCACTGAGCTCGGATTCAGAGTTCAATTGGGCATTTGCCCTTTTCCAAAGTCTAGTCGATTTTGCTCGACTAGTAGCTCTTTTGCGCGGTGGTAAATTAATCGCGCCATCCGTGACATGTAAGGTACTGTCCATCTCTATTGTTTTGGAGGAGTGTTTAGCCTTATATGAGGCATTGCGTCCTGACATTGTCATTGCTTTTGCCATGGAAGTGTCAATTAAAGCCTGCATGTCAGCAGGATCAGTAAAGCAGAAAATCTGCCTCATCTTCAGAGATACCTGAAGAGGCTTCTACATTAATCTGCATGTTTGCTGTAGACCCAGAAAGATCCTGTCAGACTGCATCATAAATATACAAACAAACCTAAGGGAATGAATAAAGCAAAATAATACCAAAAGGAAAGGGTTGAGTAACCCTCAAGTAAAAAATAAATAAATATAACTAAACAGGATAAGGAAATGAAAGTACTCACAATAGTGAAAACATAACAATTGTAATATAAAACACAGGAGCTGCCCGGCTGCCACTACCACTAAACCCCAACTTGGATTTCAGGCAGTTGGTGGCAGAGCAGCAGCCAGACAGATAAATGAAGGGAAAAAACAGCACAATATCACTATTCAGGGGATAAAGATCCTCAAAGACGCCCCTGAGCGACAATTGATGGTAATCTTGGGGCGAGGGAGGTCAGAGGGGAAATAAATTATCAAAGGATATACAATAAAGCATATAACTGAAGCAAATGAAGTAAATAAAATTAAGTTAAAATGAAGTAACTAAATATATTTATAAACATGAAAATATTATAATTAAAATGTAATAACTATAGCTATATTAACCACAGTAATGATATGAATAAAGTAAAAGATCCCACAGTTAAGAACCATGGGACCCAGTGTCACTTAACTGAGGTAGCAGCAAAGAAAGAGGAAGTTGTATACTGGACACTGCCTATTATGCTATGAAGAGGATGCTTATTGGCTCTTCCTGTTGCTAGGAAGATATACCTCATGTTATTTACTGGTTTCTTTTATACTGATTTAATGTTATTTTTCTTTGTTGCTGAGGTAAATAAAGAAAGAGTGCAGCATAATAGGAGCCTCCGTGTCTTAATAAAATTAAAGTGACCGTTTTATTTGCTACGACCGTTTTATTTGCTACTTTGTTCTTTTTCACTCAGTCCTTCCCTATTTTCCCGCTCTTTTTCCCTCTTCCCCTCAGTTTCCTTTCCCTTTCCATTATCCAAAATGTATTTGAAATCTAATAAAGTGTATTTCTATTAAAAGTATCTATTACAAATATGTTTACATAGAAAATCAAACTCCATTCACACAACTATTCATACCTGTCCCGTGAGAGTGGGGGCGTTAGTTAGAAGGAGTCTCAGGCAAGTCTGTAACCAGAGGTCAAAGTCTCCATATTCATTCATTATATAAACCCGAATCCTCAAGACTAACATATACAGATTTCTCCATGAATCTCTGATAGTTAATCTGTGAGGCTGTTTCAGTCCACTTAGGGATCGCCTCAGATCTCCATTTTCTCGTCAAACAGACTTTGGTGGGCCTTAATAAATGCACAGTTAGCATTTTTATTTCTTCTTTAAAATTGGGGAAATCCAAACGAAACAAAAAGAGTTGGGGGGGGAGGGGGGGGGGAGGTCAGTTCAATATGGGACTGTGTTAAACTTGTAAGTTTATTTCCTAACTTGACCTTCAAAGGTAATAGGCAGGCACATTCCACCATATATGCCCTATAGTTCCAGATTCTTTTGCATATCCAAAAAAGATCACAAATGTTGGGTTGAAACTTACTTAACCTGTCTGGTGTCAGATACCATCTGTGTAATATTTTGAGATAATTCTCAAACAGTGAAATACTATGAATAGTTTTTTTTGTCAGATTTAAAGCAGTAACGCATTCACTAGATACAAATTCTGTGCTCAGCTCCCTTTACTATTTCATAATTCCACGAAGCTTTGTACCTGTTTTGCTCGTATACAACAATTCTCTTATCTTAGACAAATTGGAGCAATTATCCAGGTCATAAAGTTTATCCAGCATTTTACCGCTCTTAATTTCCCTGTTTTTTTTTTTTTTTTTAAGTTTTTTAATTTAAGGCAAGTAAGGTATTCTTTTCTGGAAATTCCATGATTTGTACATAGATTAATGAATGGCCTAAAAATCACACAAATAAGTCTCCAATATATACAATGCCAGCATTTACCCAACTCCTTATATTTATATTATCAAGATAAAGGGACAAAGCTTCTATAGGAGCATCCAAGAAGATACATTCTTTACTATTATGCTTCCGTCTTACAAGATGGGTACCATGATACATTTCAAGACTTTATTTTCCACATTAAGTTGTTGTATAGCCAAGTTATTTGCCCAAAGAAAGAAAAAAGGGTTGTTGTTGGATAAAACTTGTCTTTCATAACAATTTTATGGGACCTTAAATTTACATTTAATTAAATGGGATAGCATTATGAAGTCATAAATCAAGTATACATCGTGGAGGGATGTTCCCCCTATCTTTTAATTTGTGGGACAAATTTGAGGAGGAAATTCTGGGTCTAGGCCTCCCCCATACAAACGTAATAAATAATTCATGAAATTCATGTGGCGTACGTTTGGGTACTCATAGGAAGCGTTCTTAATAGGTATTCCATTTTGGACACTAAATAAGATGGTACTGCGTTTATTCTCCCCAGCCATGATACATTCCCCCATTTGTTTATGGTAAGTTTTAAGTCCTGATATAAGTCGTTATAATTGTAGATTATGCTAGCTTTAGTGTACCTATAATCTTAATTTTATTAATGACAGGAGTATTTGCTTAAGTCTCTCTTTACTAGAACTCCACAGCAGCACAGAAAAACAACCAATCAGAAAAAAGTTAGGTACTATAAAACTCCCCTCCCCATGCATCATTTCCTCTTTCAAGCTGCGACAAAACAGAATAAAAGGCAGAGAAACATCATGGGGAAGAAACGAAGTCCTAGATACGATGAAAATAACGATGTCCATCATCCGAGAGTAACCGTCCTACTAGATAGAGTTGATGGACTGTAAACTGAAACGAGAGAAAAACAGAATCGAACAGGTTGATTATCCAATGAAATGTACTCTGAATAAGCATGTATGTACCCAATGTAGCAACCAAAATTAACCTTAATATGTAGATATCCCAACCCTACTTATGAAAAAACACAGACATAAGGAATAAGCGACAGGTAGCAGAGACAACAAACAGAGTTGCATACGTACCTGATAATCTAAACCAAAACATAAACAAGGGAGGGACAAGAATGGGTGGGAAATACTCGCCTCCTGTCATTAATAAAATTAAGATTATAGGTACACTAAAGCTAGCATAATCTACAATTTTATAACATGACAGGAGGCTTCGTATTTGCTGTTTCAACGCTCAGTTCACCAATCCAACGCTGTTTGTGTCGCTGGTATCTATTCCAGGAAATTTCAGAGTAATCCTAATCGGACATTCCAAGAACGATAAACGACAGCAGACAGATCAAAGAAGATGCCAGTCGACGAAGCATCTCCAATACAGAAAAAAGCACCATCCGCTGGTAAATCCATTGGACGCGGTCTAGCGACCTGTTTCCTAGCAGTTGGTCCATGAGCTGGCAAGCTGACTTATTAGCCCTATTCCTGTAGTTGTAAAATATTGAAGGACAAGCTAAGACTCACGATCCGTAAGGCTGCTCCTCCGATCGTGCCAGGGTCCTTCGGCGATGCGGCCTTGCAGGTAGATCTCCAATCTCGAGGAATTCGCCTAAGTCCCCCACCAAAATCGCAACAGAAAAACTGAGGAAGATCTTCCATTCCTTCCTGTCCTACCCGGTGGGATGTCTCATCCGAGGATAAAATCATAATGCAGGCAAGAGTGTGGCCAAACCAGCCCTACTCTAAGTGATACCAATATTCCAAATGGACTGTGTAAACCTCGGACGCAGTAGAGAAAAGACTCCAAAGGACGTCCATTCAGGGTTCCGAATTGAACTTGTGTGGAGGAAACGGTGGTCGACTACTCTGGGAATAGTGAATCCCAGAAATCTTCAAAGGAATGGGAAAAGCAAACTGGAACACAGATTTCCATCCAGAAATGCCCTCGTTCAAGAGTGAAAGATGTCTGTGTAGGAGTCGGGGCACACCAGGAACCTCCATGAAGTCTCATAGGACTCCTTGACGGTAGTAGAAAAGTAGGTTAGCGCGAATCCAACAAAATGGCTCTCGTGAGGGGTAAATAGAGCATAGACGGAGGGTCCTCCTCCGAGGAGACGGGGCAGTCCAGCCGTCTTATCCCAAGATCATAAAGACCGGGGGACTCAAGACAACCGGGGTTTCCAGTCTTACCCCGTGATCCATACGTACTGTTTTACCTTCAGGCCGGGAAATAGGCCTCCCATAATCTTGTTACCCGAGCAAGGCAGTGCCCGTTTGCTCCATGAAGGTCTCCACCTCTCCTGACATCTTGACATGGGAGAAAACTGTCTGCGCAGTTTGTTCGTAATGGTCCGGATATGCAAAACAGAAAGCAATCTCTGTATTACATGGTGCAGAATATGCCAAAAAATCTGCACACACCTAGCACCGGAGGGCCATCCGTTAGCCGTACCATCTCCAGGAATGTGTGCAAATAAGTGGGAGACTCCCCCCATTATACCTCTGAGTATTTCTTGCGCGTTTTACAGCGGTCCGGATCCAGTCTAAACATTAAATTATTGCATGACCTGGCAGGCCTCTCGAACGAAGTCAGTAGCGTGGATGACAGCTCTAATTGAATGCCGGAGGGACGCCCCTCTATGTAGTCATCGATGTCTTGCACAGGTACAAGCCTGTGTGATGAACAAATGGTCGGTACAGTAGAGCGTCGAGTGAATGAGAGAGCCGCGCTCTCTACTACCGTGATCGCATACCGTGAGAGCGTCCGGCTGCTAGCCTGAGCGGGCTGCACCCTTCAGTAACCAACAGCAGTGTCTACATCCGTGACCGGTTCTCCCTATGCGAGCTGATCCTCCCAACCTGTCCTCTGAATCCAGCCCAGTATATGGTTGAGAACGAGTGAGGGGTTGCGCCCTCTAATAACAAATCAGTATCCGGTTCTGTATGAGAGGGATCCCTAGAGATTCAGAGATTCTAGAGTCCCTAGAGATTCAGGGTGACCAAACATTAGGGCGCACCAATTATTAATGTCAGAATAAGGCTGAGGGCAATCTTCGGAAACAACGATGGAAAACTATCAACCGACTAACGGGATCCCGTGCGCGCGCACGCGGGGTCCAGGTAGACCGTTGGTAGCCTGAGGAAAGCTGGAGACGTTCTCCGCTATCCACGAGTGCCTGGAAGGTCGGAGGAGGTCAAGTCAGGCCTCACGACGACCCGAGCGAAAAGGAAAAGGAAGTCATGAAAAAACAAAAAAAGCAACAACTAACGTAGATAAGAGAAAATACACCAATTCTATCTCGGATAGAAGGCAAACAGCAGGCCGGAAGGTAAGAAAAGTAATCCCCACTGAACAGGGCCAGGAGCTAACCTAACGCAAGAAAAAAACTACTGAACCTATAAGGATTCCGGAAGGCAGATACGGAGTAGCTGGTAAAGACAAGGAAAAACTTTTTTCTCCTGTAGGAGTCTGGGTACCGGCCCTTGCTTGTGCGAAATTCTCCTTGGAGATGTGCCTTCGCCGGTTTGGAGTAAACCGTGGATGTGTCCGGGTCCACATAAGAAACATTGCCCTTCAGGCATGAGGTTTAGGGCCTTCACCCTTCCCACCATATTCAGATGGCCGGATACTGGTGTCCTCTTGAACACTACGGCAAAGGTGTTTGTCTGGACACCTGCCTATCTCCATATCACTGGTGGGCACTGGGTTTACCTCAGTGATATTACCCCAGGCCAAAGAGGGTTCGGTACCAATAGTGCGGGTCCGCCAATAGGGCACAGGCCCAGCAGGCCAAACGAATGGACACAGAAAGGTTAGCCAAGCAAATAGTCACAGACCTAGCAGGCCATTCAAGTAGGCACCGACATAGCAGGCTATTCCATGGGGCACAGACATAGCAGGCCAATATATGGGGCACAGACATAGCAGGCCGTTATAATGGGCACAGACAAGTAGGCTGTTCTTATGGGCACAGACATAGCAGGCCGTTCTTATGGGCACAGACATAGCAGGCCGTTCTTATGGGCACAGACAGAGCAGGCCAATCTTATGGGCACAGACATAGCAGGCCAATCTTATGGGCACAGACATAGCAGGCCGTTCTTATGGGCACAGACATAGCAGGCCAATCTTATGGGCACAGACATAGCAGGCCAATCTTATGGGCACAGACATAGCAGGCCAATCTTATGGGCACAGACATAGCTGGCCAATCTTATGGGCACAGACATAGCTGGCCAATCAATTGGACACAGACATAGCAGGCCAATCAATGGGGCACAGACATAGCAGGCCAATCAATGGGTTGTGTATTACCATAATATTAGTAATAACCTGTATTTATATAGCGCCTTCCAATTCCGTAGCGCTTTACAGTGGGTATCTAATGAGTAAAGAGGACCTCTGGGTTCGGGTAGAGGTCCCTAAAAATTGTAGATCCACAGGGCATCTTGTGACCTAGGACCCTTAGACAATCAACCCTTTTTTAACAGCGTAATGCTCTGTGAGTAGCTTGAACCGGGACTGGCAGTCCCTAAATGCCCAGCAGGCAAATAGTGGTATCCCATCTGTAATGGGTATAAGCGGAAGTCGTTCCAGTGACTATCACGTACATGAATGTAAGATAGACTGAGCGATACTGTCCTTGAACTGTGGATAGGTATGCACATGTTCACCCAGATCTGTTTGAAATTTCCTAGCATTATATAGATACCATCATCATACCACCTGAAGGGTATCGCAACCATGGACTCTTCCAGGAGCAGGGTTAAACCATAGCAAACACAATGAATTCCCCCAATAACCTGATAAAATTGCATAGTATCAGCGTAGACTGGTCTCCCATACCAGTTTGAGTCAGAGCCAGTTCTGTTAACTTATATATACGCCATGGACAGAGAATTCATACCAAAGTAGTCCCATCTGAGGCCTCATAGCAGGACCAGAAAAAAATATATACTGAGAAGAGTATGAATCCTGGAGTTAAATGGTACTGTATACACCCTGTAAAGAGCCTGTATAACTAGGTCCACTTAAACCCGTAACTCACAGAAATCTGTGATATACCCTGACAGGGAACGCACAGTAGAGCAAAACTCACATGTCAGTAAATCTCACAGCAGTCTGTGATATACACTGTCAGGAAAATTAAATCTCGAAGTACACTGGCAGTAAAACTAAATCTGTGACATACACTGTCAGTAAAGCCCACAGCAAAACCGTGAAACTAAACCTGCGATATACACTGTCAGTAACACAACAGCAATCTGTGAAAGACACTGTCAGCAAAAAACCCACAGTAAACTGTGATACACCCTTGTCAGCAAGATTTACAGCAATTTAGGAATATAAAGCCAATAAAACTCACAGTAGTCTAGATGCAATCTGCCCTCTAAAAGATAAAAGGTTGATCTATATAGTGAAGATCACACAATGCATATAAAATATGTGGGTTACCAAACATAAAAGATAGAAATACAAGTTATAATGTGGAATGGCAGTCACAGAAAACGTTTCCCATCATTACTATAGTATGCCACGTGTGGTTTGTAGACTCTGTCAGATAGGGGGAGAGTATTCAAGCTGATCTGTGCTCAAATCAGCCTAGACACGTGGTATATGTTGTATGGGAATAGAATTTGTCAGTGTAATCTGTATGCTGACGGTGCCAACTTGATAGCTATATACAATGAAATAAAAACTAATAGGCATATCGAAGGCAAACCTGAGAGCAGTCCGCTGGCCAGCAGGGCGACAGAAAAAAACGAGAACCGACCACCATGGAACGGAGGAGGGGCCACGAGCAGGCGCACTCTTTTCCACCCGGTCGACTGCCTGCGGCTCTGAGAGGGAGCCGAGTGTGGCGGCGGCGGCCACGTGGCGCGCGGGGTGGCCACGTGGGAGAGCGGAGCGGTCGCCGGGTACTCGCGTCCGACCGCGAGTACCTCGGCTGCCGGTAGATTACAATGGGGTTCAGGGAAATCAGGAGACAGCCAGAGGTTAGTCTCCTGAAACCCCAATACAAGGCATGTAGCCCGCAGAAGAAAGGTGGGACAAGGAGGGAGGGGTAGTGAGGGGAGGGGGCGGAAGGCAGACTTGAAGGAATCCCCAAGCAACTCCCCAAACCCACTACAGAAAAGGAAAAGGTCTCCCCAAAGAGACAGGGGAAGCAACAAATCGAAGGAAAGGGTTTCAAAAAATAATCAAAACCTCTACATACAATACACCTAACCTACATAAGCAGGAATAAGTAAATATAAGTAGAAATTTAACTAAACACAAAAAATATATAACAGATAAATATACAGAAGAAGAAAACATATGATACTAAATATTAACCAGGAACAGTATAACAAAATAAGTAAATCTATTAAGATACCAAATATAAATCCTAATAAATCAAAATAAATCCCAAAGCCACCCACTATAAGCAGGAGGCAGAGGTACTCTGACCTGTACTGATGCAGAGCAGCAAAGAAAGAGGAAATGATGCATGGGGAGGGGAGTTTTATGGTACCTAACTTTTTTCTGATTGGTTGTTTTTCTGTGCTGCTGTGGAGTTCTAGTAAAGAGAGACTTAAGCAAATACGAAGCCTCCTGTCATGTTATAAAATTATTGTTTACTATCTTAATCCAGTTGAAACTTAATTTTATCCCCAAATAAAACATTTCATTCTTAAACCAATTAAATGGGGATGAATCTCCCAATCTATGCAGTTGGTCATTCGGGACACTAGAATAAATTACATGCGTCTTTTTTAAATTTAATTTATAGTTAGAGATTCTGACAAAATCATGAATGCATTTCAAAACTGCCAACATATGGGTTTCAGGAGTAGAAAGTGCCAGAACTACATCATCTGCAAATAACATGATCTTTGAAGTCTGGTCGCCATAGCGAATTTACAGGATTAACTCTTCCTGTCTTATATAAGCTGCCAAGGGTTCTATTGAAAGCGCATAAAACATTGGGGCCAATGGGTACCCTTGTCTCGTCCCATTAGCTACTCCAAACCATTCTGAGTTGAACCCTTTTCTCGAGATCCTAGCAGATGGAGCAGTGTAAAGACTCATAATCCTATCTAGTATAGGCCCTACAGATAGCCCCAGCTAACTCTGTCACAGGCCTTCTCAGCGTCCAGAGCCACAAAGGCCACTGGGGAGGAAATAGATTTTCAGATATGGGTCAGATGTAACAGTTTGCGAACGTTATCGCCTCCCTCACGGTCCTTAACAAAGCCTATTTGATCATGATGAACTAATTTGGGAATTAAATCATTTAATCTCTCTGCCAGAATCTTGGAAAATATTTTCATATCGGTATTCAACAGGGATATGGGGTGATAATTAGTGACAAAATTATGATCTTATCTGGTTTAGGAATCAGGGTTATACAGGCTTGTAGCATCTCCAATGGGAACGGGCAACCCTTATCTATTTCTTCAAATACTTTTAGTAAGATTGGAGCTATGGTAGGTTCTATTATCTATACCATCCGGCCCTGGGGATTTTCCCTCCTTAAGGTCTTTAATAGATTTAGACATCTCATCTAGGGTTAGAGGAGAACTCAATTTCTTCAAGTCATCCCTACCCAACTGTGGTAATTTAAATTTCTTGAGAAACTCTCAGCTTGTTTCTGAGGCTGCTCTTTCTGATAGGAGATTGTACAGAGCCATGTAATATGAGGCAAAAGCTTTACCTATATCTGATGGAGAGATATTAACTTTGTCTCCCTCTATTATCTTCCTAATTATTTTTCTTTAAAATTAAGATTTCTGGAAAAATGCTTGCTAACTTTATTATCCCCATGGTACAAACATTTTATGATGGCGTTGTTCATTTTTATTTCTAATTTATTTCTTATTTCCAATTGGGTCTCCGTGATTTGAGCTGATTTTCCTGCTCCAGTTTAGCTAAAACTATATGCAAATCATTGAAATATTTCCCACTGAATTTCTTGCGGTGGGCCCCCATCTTAATTAGAATACCTCACATGAAGCTTTTGAAGGCACACCATATTGTGCCTCCACTAACATCTTGTTATTGTTCAAAAATATTCTGCAGCCTGTCTTAGCAAAAACCTTTGGGTTTCATTCAACCTCCAGGAAGTTCTGCCCTTCCTCGGACCATTTTCCACTATCTGTACAAGTATTGGGGCATGATCAGACCAGGTAATTATATCAATTTTTGATTTCTGAAATTTGACCAGGTTGCAGGTTTTAGTTCAAAATTGATCAATTCTTGAATAAGATTTGTGAACTTTAGAAAAAAAAGTAAAATCACGATCATTAGGGTGATGTGCCCTCTACATGTCAAACAGGCCGAATTCATGCAGGACTTCCTGGAAGGAAATACTAATCCTCTTATTCCCCTTTTCTGACTCCTTCATGCAATACTTAAATGTGTTATCTGGTTTTATATCCGGTACCATATTCATGTCCCCAGCAAGCAACACAATTCCTTTTTTTGACCTGATCTATTTTAGAAAATATTTTTTTAAAGAACTTTTGAGAGTATACGTTTGGAGAGTAAACATTAACAAGGGTGTAGCAGATGTCATTTATATTACATACCAATATCAAGTACCTTCATCGGGATCTTTTAATTCTACAATCAGCTAACATTTTAACCATTCTGCAAGGATAATTGCTACTCCTCTTTTCTTTTTATTTGGAAGACCCGAGGAGAAAACCCTAGGAAATCTGGTAACACGCCATCGGTGTGCTCCACCAGTCTTCCAATGGGTCTCCTACACAAAGCATTAATTGTTTTTTCTACTATAGAGTCATATAAATAGCCTCTTTTATGAGGTGTATTGAGAACCTGTGCATTGATTGAAAATACTTTTAATGTCATCTATACAGAGCCTGTCGAAGCCCCCCTGCCAACTCACACAACCAGGACAAGACATACACATACACAGACAATCTTACATTCATCCTTACTATCTTAAGACAATGTCTAAATAGACACAATCCTAGCCTATATTTCTATCTAGGCTAAATCACAGTTGCTGACAGGATCGGGATAATAGGTGGAGTCTAATGCATTCAATGTTGCTTCCCAATCTACCTCTCCTTGAGAAAAATAAATAAAAAACAAAAAAATCAACACTTCTCTCTTTGCAAATTTCTGAACTTTTCTTAAAGAGACACTGTACTCACTATAATCATTTCATCTCTTTGAATTGGTAATGATGCCTGGAATCTCCTGGTACTGTCTCTCCATACAATGTTAAACCATTTTAGAGCAGTTTAACACTAAATAAGGGATCAAGGCCACCCACAGTCCAGCCTCTTCTGGAGGTGTGGCCAAGGCAGAGATTACACACTTCCTTGAAGTCATACCCTTCATACCGTTAGTTGGAGCTCGGATAGACTAAAAAACAGACAGCTAACATCTCAGCCAATCATTATTGCCAATTGCTCCTCATGCTAGTACTTCCGCAGCACTCTAATTGGGGACTCTAATTTAGCATTGAAACACAAAAATATGAAAAACTGTTTAATGCTGAATGAAATTATGGAACTTGGGAAATCTGGACACTATAATCAGTTTAATGAAATGAAGCAGATACAGTGCCTACAGTGTCCCTTTAAGTAAAATCCCTCATACACTGTCTCTCACCAATATTTCATATAATAGACTTTCTTTTTCCTTCTTTAAATTTTGTGTGATAAATTCTAAACCATATAAAGTGCCTTCCAATCATTTATTCTAAGTACTAAATTTAAATATGTGTTAAGTGCTGATTTATTAATCAATAGAACCGCCCTTTTACAATTATATATTTTACAATTGTTTGTTCTTACCGTATATACTCGAGTATAAGCCGACCCGAATATAAGCCGAGGAAAAACCTGGGAAAACTTATTGACTCGAGTATAAGACTAGGGTGAGAAATGCAGCAGCTACTGGTAAATTTCTAAATAAAATTAGATCCTAAAAAAAATATATTAATTGAATATGTATTTACAGTGTGTGTATAATGAATGCAGTGTGTGTGTATGAGTGCAGCGTGTGTGTATGAGTGCAGCGTGTGTGTATGAGGGCAGTGTGTGTATGAGTGCAGTGTGTGTGTGTGTATGAGTGCAGTGTGTGTGTGTATGAATGCAGTGTGTGTGTGTGTGTATGAATGCAGTGTGTGTGTATGAATGCAGTGTGTGTGTATGAATGCAGTGTGTGTGTGTATGAATGCAGTGTGTGTGTGTATGAGTGCAGTGTGTGTGTATGAGTGCAGCGTGTGTGTATGAGGGCAGTGTGTGTATGAGTGCAGTGTGTGTGTGTATGAGTGCAGTCTGTGTGTGTATGAATGCAGTGTGTGTGTGTGTATGAATGCAGTGTGTGTGTATGAATGCAGTGTGTGTGTGTATGAATGCAGTGTGTGTGTGTATGAGTGCAGTGTGTGTGTATGAGTGCAGTGTGTGTGTGTATGAGTGCAGTGTGTGTATGAGTGCAGTGTGTGTATGAGTGCAGTGTGTGTATGAATGCAGTGTGTGTGTATGAGTGGTGTGTGTGGTGTGTGTGTGTGTGTGTGTGTGTTGCAGAGCCTTGGTGGGGGGTGGGCAATTTTTTTTAATTATTTTTAATTATTTTAATTTTTTTATTATTATTATTTTTTATTTAATTTAATTATTATTATTTTGTATTATTATTTATTATTTAATTATTATTATTTTTTTTATTATTACAATTTTTTTTTTCGTCCCCCCTCCCTGCTTGCTAGCTGGCCAGGGAGCGGGGCTCTCCTTCCCTGGTGGTCCAGTGGCATTGGCAGTTCAGTGGGGGGGAGAGGGGAGCTGGCAGAGCTGTAACTTACCTGTCCTGCAGCTCCTGTCAGCTCTCTCCTCCTCCGCGCCGTCCGTGCAGCTCCCTCTGTCAGCTCCCAGTGTAAATCTCGGCTCTCGCGAGACTTACACTGGGAGCTGACCGAGGTGCTGAACGGATGGCGCGGAGGAGGAGAGAGCTGACAGGAGCTGCAGGACAGGTAAGTTACAGCTCTGCCAGCCCCCCTCTCCCCCAGTCTGTATTATGGTAATGCAAATTGCCATAATACAGACTATTGACTCGAGTATAAGCCGAGTTGGGGTTTTTTAGCACAAAAAATGTGCTGAAAAACTCGGCTTATACTCGAGTATATACGGTAATTAGAAAGTCCCTCATATTCTCTCAGCAATATTTCCTAAAATCAACTTTTTTCCCCCACTTTTTTTTCTTTAAATTATGTGCAATAAATTATTTGCCATATAAAATGCATTCCAAAACTATAATTCTAAGTGCTAAATTTAAATATGCATTAAATGCTAATTTAGTCACCATGCAAAAAGTGCAATTTTCTATTCCGTTTTTCTTCTTTACATTTGTATTTACGCTTACAAAAATTATTTTAAGGTAGTTTCCTTCTGAGTTATAGGTTTGTATACCCATGCAAGGTGCTAGTTTTGTGCGCCACAAATTCACATAAGAAGAAAAGAGAAACAAAAAACATGTTGGTTGGCTTATTAAATAGGTATGCCCAGTTCAGACAGATCTTCTGATGGATTATTTATTGACAGTTTCACCATTATAAAAAATCAACAGCTTTGTTGGGAAGTCCCATCTGTATGGTATTCTTTGTTTCTCAAAGTTATAATCAAATCCCAAAACTTCCTTCTGTTAGTCCTCGTTGCCAGCAAAAGGGTAAGAAAGACAGAGGGGGTCAAAAATTTAGAGTCCCTTGGTTTAGCGTACTGAGCCTTCCTTATGAAAGAGTCTTTTAAAGCATAATTCAAAAAAACTGACAATTATGTCTCTTGGTTTGGTAAAGCTTATATTTGCTAGCTTCCTTAATCTCTCAAAGGGCATGCAACCAATTTCTTGCTAAGTTAAGAATTGCCCCAGATATTCTTTTAAATAACCTTCAAAATTGTCTTGTGAGATATTTTCTGGTATCCCTTTCACCTTTAATAGAGAGGCGTAACTAGAAACCACAGGGCCCCGGTGCGAAAAATGCCCTGGGACCCCCACCATACATCTACCTCCTAACTCACATGTCCCCGCCCCCCCCCCCCCACATGCAGACAAACAGGTACACATGCAGACACATACATACAGACACACATACATACACACACACACACACAGAGGCCCATACATACAGACACATGTAGAGACACACACACATACACTCATATACACACATTCCGACATATACACATGTACACTCACAGACACACACACTCACAAACGCACACTCACACTCAGACACACATACACTTACAGACACACTCACAGACACACACACACACACACACACACATACACACAGTGAGACACACATACTAATACACACACTCACAGACACTCAGACACACATACACACAAACACACACACTCAGACACACATACACTCACAGACCCATACACATTAAGACACACACATACACTTACAGACACATACACACTTACAGACACATACACATTCAAACACACACATACACACA
Source organism: Pelobates fuscus (assembly GCF_036172605.1). Lineage (NCBI taxonomy): Eukaryota > Metazoa > Chordata > Amphibia > Anura > Pelobatidae > Pelobates > Pelobates fuscus. The sequence continues at coordinate 141,326,157 of NC_086318.1, forward strand.
AAAATTATTTATATTAATTGTCCACCCAGCCTCCCTACCTGGAGAGCTGGTGTGGATCTGTCCTTGGGGTCCAGTGGGGCTTCAGTGCGGCGGGCGGCAGAGTTCCTGTCAGACGCAACGAGGGACCTATGTTCTCTCTGCCCTGCTCTCTCGTGGGCTGTCTACTGATGCCAGGAGCCAGAATATAACAGCAAACCGCAAACTGCGTGTGAGGGAGCAGAGCAGAGAGAACACAGTTCCCTCGCCGCGTCTGACAGGAACTCTGGGGGGGGGGGGTCCGTTAGGTGGCCAGTGAGCCCCCTCTTAGGCCCCCCTATGACAGGGGGAACACGGAGGGGGCGGCACCTTAGGCCCCCTGCGACCATGGTAGGTACGCCACTGCACACGCATATTGTTTCTCTGGGATCAATCTTCAACATCTGCGACTTTGTCTTCCAAATTCTTGACTTGTGATTTAAGCAGAGCATTTTGTGTTTGTAATAATTTTCATTCTAAGTGTACATTACTAATTTGCTTCTCCTGTTCCAAAAGCTTTTATTTTAACAAACCTATTTCTTCCTTTACTTCTGAGATATGCATGACAAAGTCATTCTTCATTTTGATGTACAAGTTGTCCAGAGCTGCCACTAAGCTCTCTTGTGAAACAGGTTTAACTGCTTCTGCGGTACCACTGTCAGTGTGGGTAGTTAATAATGTACCAGTTTGAGTGCCTGGGGATAATGAACCTCTTGAAGGTCTTGTGGCAGGAACAGCAGCTTTAGGGGAGTAAAACAGTATTATCTGACTCCTTGTTTAACAATTTGCTGTTAAAATTACTCCTTTTCTTTATATACTACGCTTCCCAGTCAAACCGTCTAAGGTTTACATTTCAAAACACTTTAACCTCCAAGTATTAACTCTGGACAAGAGTGTAAAGTGGCTGCTTACGGGGAGATTGACTAAGCAGTATACTCTTTGCTATGAGAGAAATTGGTTGAACCAGGTTTAAGTCTCAAGGCGTTTTAACCCACCCAAACATTTTAAACTACAGCTGTGCTTCATGCAGGCATGTATGAAGGAATGTAGGAATGTAAAGTAACTGCTTGGGATACTATTACAAAATCAGCGTACTTTTTGCCAAAATAAAAGATTGGTTAGAGTTACCTCCAGAAATATTCCAAACATTTTTTAACCTACTGCTATGTTCAGAACTGAAGTGCAAAATAACTGGGTAATATCAGCTGAGCAGTATTCTTTTTGTTATGGCAGAGGTTAACCATTTAAGGACAGCAGGCAATCTATGCCGTCCTTAAGGGGCTGGCTCTAAACGCCGGCGGGAGGCTAGAATGTCCTAGCCGTTCTTGCCACCCACATGGCTGGCGCCATTAACCCATGCAGATCGCGGTCGGGGGGCATGCCCCCTGTGCCCAGTGACCGCGGTCTGCAGGCTGTCACTGCGATCAGTATTTACACACACTGCACTTAGTCACAAACACTGGCCAAAATTGGCGTTCAAATTAGTTTTTTGCAAATTTTCACACACAAAACAAATATTAATGATAACTAGTGTTTGTGACCAAGTGGCTACTAAAAAAGACTGGACATACCCCATTTGCAATACCTTTAGTTGTCTACTATTGCAAATGGCATGCCATCATGGGGGTAATTCTCATTCCTGGGCTATTATACGGTCTCAAAGGCAACGTAACCAATATTGCGAATTTCAATGTGAAAAAAATGGAAAATATAACATGATATATTTGACCCTGTAACTTCCCAAAACACTATAAAACCTGTACTGTTTTACATGTGAGACATCGCTGAATACACATATGTGTATTTTATTGCAGTAAAAGCAAACTGTATTATGACATTCACAGTTAAAATGTCACGTAGAACTAAAAAAATACAAACAATCTTATTTTCTCCCATTTTTTAATATTGTATTCATATTAAATTATGTTTCATACCTAAATATTTGATGTTAAATGAAAGCCCTGTTTCCCCTGAATAAAATTATATATAATGAGTGTGGGTGCATTTAATATGAAAGAGGTGAATTATGGTTGGACAGACATATAGCGCAAATGCCAGGTTTTGTTTACATTTTGTTTTGATCACAACAAGTACATTTGGCTCAGTCTTTAACCCCTTATGACCGGAGGGCGTACTATTACGTCCTTTTAAAAGCGGCTCTAAACGCCTCAGGGCGTAATAGTACGCCCTCCGTTTTTTTTAAACTTACCCGGTCGCCGGCGATCCCACGCCGGCAATCGCAGTTGGGGGGACTCCCAGGGAGCCCCCCGCGGCACGTCCGCCCTCCAGGAGCCCTCCCGGCCATGTGAGAGTGAGGTCCTTGCGAGGACCTCACAATCACATGGCCGGGTTAGCTGCCTGCTGCATTACAGTTGGTCCCCCTGCTGGCTGAAAATCAAATAAATTTTTTTTAAAACAGTGTAAAAAAAATAAATTACATACTTAGATCATATATATATAATAAATATATATGATCTAAGTATATATATACACATATACATACACACACATACACCGTCTAGGTGTATTTTAATATTAATATATATATAATTATATATATATATATATTAATATCAAATTACACGTAGACTGATACTGATTAAATATATATATATAAATATTGTTATATATATATTTATAAATAATATAAAAAAAAATATGTAAATACGTAAAAAAATAAAATAAAAAAATAATTAAAAATAAAATATTAAAAAATATATAGATGTGTTTTATTTCGTTCTAACTGTATTGTGATATTAATATATATATATATATATATATATATTTATATCAAAATACACTTATAACGAAATAATATATATATATATATATATATATATATATATATATATATCTATATACATAAATATATACGTATATATCACTATATATATACCTATATATAAATAAAAATATACAAAATAAATTATATATATATATACGTATATATACACATATGTATATATATACATATATTAATTCTACACATATATTTATGTAATAATTTTACATAATTAGGTATCCTAATTAATTACAATTAGCGGGACCTGCCTGACAACCCATGCCGAAAGTAAGGGAATTTAATTTGCTAGCACTATATTTAACCCTATAACTTTCCAAGACACCATAAAACCTGCACATGGGGGGTACTGTTTTACTCGGGAGACTTCGCTGAACACAAATATTAGTGTTTCAAAACAGTAAAATGTATTACAACGATGATATCGCCAGTAAAAGTGAAGTTTTTTGCATTTTTCACGCACAAACAGCACTTACACGGACGATATTATTGCTGCAATACTTTTTACTGTTTTGAAACACAAATATTTGTGTTCAGCGAAGTCTCCCAAGTACAACAGTACCCCTCATGTACAGGTTTTATGGTGTTTTCAAAAATTACAGCGTCAAATATAAGGCTTGTGTTTCATTTTTTTCACTTTAAAATTCGCCAGTTGCTTACGTTGCATTTATGACCCTATGGTAGCCCAAGAATGAAAATTACCCCTATGATGGCATACTATTTGCAATAGTAGACAACCCAAGGTATTGCAAATGGGGTATGTCCAGTCTTTTTTAGTAGCCACTTAGTCACAAACACTGGACAAAATTGGCGTCTTTTGCATTTTTCACACACAAACAAATACTAACGCTAACTTTGGCCAGTGTTTGTGACCAAATGGCTACTAAAAAAGACTGGACATACCCCATTTGCAATACCTTGGGTCGTTTACTATTGCAAATGGTATGCCATTATGGATGTAAATTTATTTCCTGGGCTACTATACAGTCTCAAAGGCAACGTAACCAATCTGGCGAATTTCAATTTCAAATGTAACGCGCTATATTTGACCCTGTAACTTCCCAAAACACCATAAAACCTGTACATAGGGGGTACTGTTTTACACGTGAGACTTTGCTGAATACAAATATGTGTATTTTATTGCAGTAAAAGCAAACAGTATTATGACATTGACAGTTAAAATGTCATATAGAACTAAAAAAAATGAATAAAAATCTTATTTTCTCCCATTTTTTCATATTAAATTATGTTTCATAGCTAAATATTTGATATTAAATGAAAGCCCTGTTTCGCCTGAATAAAATGATATATAATAAGGGGGGTGCATTTAATATGAAAGAGGTGAATTACCGTTGGATAGACATATAGCGCAAATGCCAGGTTTTGTTTACATTTTGTTTCGTTCACAACTTATACATTTGGCTGCGGTGTTAAGGGGTTAAGGGGTTAATTAACATCAGAGTTAAATCTCAATACACTTTGGCCTTTAGATATATTTCAAATACTGCAACCTGCAGCTTTAATTCATGCTGGACTTCATGTAGAAAAGTTATATAACTGTCTAAAGTAAAATTGACAAATAAGTAACTCTTTGCTCAGAGTAATATTGACAAAACAATATGCTCCTTGTTGTATAAGAAGTTGGTTAAAGTCAGGGTTAAATCTCCATACACTCTAACCACCAGATATTTTCCAGATAGCTTAAAGCGGCACTGTCATGCCGAATCCCGTTTTTTTTTTTAACCCCCCTCCCGCCTCCACTACATCCAATTGACCCCCTAGTCACCCCCAAATGCCCCTAAGCCCCCCAGATTACCTATTTTTAAATCTGTATCTTCTGCCCCGATCTTTATTCAGGGCGCCGCCATCTTTGTGTGGGTAGGTGAAGTCCCTGTGGGACACGTCATCTACCCACACTAGATAGCTCTGAGATTCCTGCACATGCCCAGTGAAACACCTGGACATGCGAACGGGAATTTCATCTATTCATTCATTCATCAGACAGACGAATGAATGAATAGAAAAAATCAGACGAACAAACTAACACTGAGTATCACTGAGTATCAGTGTTCGTTTGTTCGATCAGTTTATTACAAGGAGGGAGCTACCGACGTGCAGCTCCCTCCTTGTAATATGTAAAGACAGAAGCGGTGGGGAGCTGTGCTCCCCACCACTTCATAAGCCCCCCAGGTCCCCCCTCACTCTATGGGGGTCAATATGACCCCCATAATAGCACAAGGGAGATTAAAATCTCCCCAATGCCCCTACTCGCTATACCGCGAGTAGGGGCATGTCCACTAAACAGTGAGCAGCCTGCGGCTGCTCACTGTAAAAACATAAATGGTAATAAGGGGGGGGGACCTACTGTCCTCCCCCCCGGCCCCCACCCCTGCGCGGTGGGTGGGGGCCCTAATAAAACAATAAGGGGGGGGGACCTACTGTCCTCCCCCCGGCCCCCACTCCTGCGTGGTGGGTGGGGGCCCTAATAAAACAATAAGGGGGGGGGGACCTACTGTCCTCCCCCCCCGGCCCCCACCCCTGCGCGGTGGGTGGGGGCCCTAATAAAACAATAAGGGGGGGGACCTACTGTCCTCCCCCCCGGCCCCCACCCCTGCGCGGTGGGTGGGGGCCCTAAAAAAATAATAAGGGGGGGGACCTACTGTCCTCCCCCCCCTGGCCCCCACCCCTGAGCGGTGGGTGGGGGCCCTAAATGAACCCCCCCCCCCATCAAGGTGACTAGGGGTCCCAAGCCCCTAGTCACCCCCACCCCAAAACATTCTAACCCCTACCTACCCCCCTCACCCTAAAAATAGTGAGGGGGGAATAAAATAACTAACCTGTAAAAAAAATAATTAAACTTACCATTTGACGTCTTCTTTTTTCTAAATTCTTCTTTCTTCAGCCCCCAAAAAGGCCAAATAAAAATCCATCATACCCGTCGCACTTACCCGTCGTAATTTTACAAGCTTGGGAAAGTTCTTTGGAATTTTCCCACGCTTGTAAAATGACACAGAGCACTGTGATTGGATGGCTTGAAATCCATCCTATCACAGTGCTCTGTGTCATTTTACAAGCGTGGGAAAGTTCTTTGGAATTTTCCCACGCTTGTAAAATGACACAGAGCACTGTGATTGGATGGCTTGAAAACCATCCAATCACAGTGATCTGTCATTTTACACAGCGTGGGAAAGTTCTTTTGAATTTTCCCACGCTGTGTAAAATGACACAGAGCACTCTGATTGGCTTAAACCAACCAATCAGTGTGTTCTAAGCCTAATTGCAGGGCGGGGCAAGGCTATATAAGCCTTGATCCGCCCTGCGGAGCTCAGTACGCGGCGTGCCCTCCATGGGTGAACATGGATTAATTTTTTTTTTTGCGCTCGTTTTTTTTTTGTTTTTTTTTAAAGTGCGACGGGTATGATGGATTTTTATTTGGCTTTTTTGGGGGCTGAAGAAAGAAGAATTTAGAAAAAAGAAGACGTCAAATGGTAAGTTTAATTTTTTTTTTTACAGGTTAGTTATTTTATTCCCCCCTCACTATTTTTAGGGTGAGGGGGGTAGGTAGGGGATAGAATGTTTTGGGTGGGGGGGGGTGACTAGGGGCTTGGGACCCCTAGTCACCTTGATGGGGGGGGGGTTCATTTAGGGCCCCCACCCACCGCTCAGGGGTGGGGGCCAGGGGGGGAGGACAGTAGGTCCCCCCCCTTATTATTTTATTAGGGCCCCCACCCACAGTGCAGGGGTGGGGGCCAGGGGGGAGGACAGTAGGTCCCCCCCCTTATTATTTTATTAGGGCCCCCACCCACCGCGCAGGGGTGGGGGCCAGGGGGGGAGGACAGTAGGTCCCCCCCCCTATTATTTTATTAGGGCCCCCACCCACAGCGCATTCCCTATTGTGCTCAAGGAAGAAAAAAAAAAAAAAAAGCAAGTTACAAACAGAATCTTAAACTTATCTAAGCTGTCAGCAGTCCCAGGTGTAGTATCAAGTAGATGTTCAAGATAGATCTCTCTTTTGCTAAACCGGTGTTTCGCTGGAGGTTTAAAATGCTCGTGACCTGCAGTCTCCTAGCAGCTTTCCTTAGCTGCCATGGTGTGCTCCCTTGAAGCTGTTTCAGCATTTCCCATTATCTATCTCTCCGAGGCACCCTGGTGGTGATTGATTGTTAAGTTATCTTCCCTTTCCACATGTGCATATGTCAGTGACCTTTGACATTTTTAGCCGCAGATAGAAAAAAATACAAAAACAATAGAAAAATTACACCTAATGTCTCAAGAAATGTCTACATATTATTTCTCATGGCCTCTCACCAAAATTGCCCTCTCAACCACTTGTTTTTTTGCAGTTCACAAATAAATTTATACAATAAGTAGTAATGACTAAAACCATGAATCCAATGAGGTTGCAAAAGCTTGAAGTTATTTAAATGGACAATTTCAGACGATTTGCTAAATATTGTGAGATATGAGTAATCTGTATATTGTATAAGTGGCTAAATTGTATTTAAGCACCAATAAAATTAACCATTTGTAGAACATGTGAAAATGAATCAATAGTATTTAGGCACATGTAGAAATGACTACGTCTAGGACATGTGTGAATGGAATTGAATCTGTGGGTTCAAATAGTGACCATATCTGGGGAATTATTTATATTGTGTGGGCAAGGGTGAGAAGTTTAACAACAAACTGAGAATGGGTAGGATGTATGATCCAACAACTTTTACTGTGTCATATGATTGCTGGTGCCATATAGTGGCTCCACTATCCTCTACTATGATTAAACTTTATGCAGAATAGTGAGATTAACAAAAACACATACAGTGGAAAGTTTACACCACATAGACCAGTATGAGAAATTCTCATTTTGGTCAATGAGGTGTGACCTTACCCCTATATGGAGCGTTTCTTGACTTGTCAGGAAATGGTCACCAAGTGTGCAACTGATGCAATTTTAAAAATATTATAGTGATATGTTTTCCATTTGTTATTGTATTTATTTATTTTTATAATTTTAAAAACATTATCTATAAAATACATTGAAAATTATGTACATGTTTTTCGGTCTTTTTAATTTCTTGAGGACACTTTAGACATTTCTATTTTTTCCTTTTGTTTGACAGGATATATTTGGATACAAAACAGAAAGATGGAGACAGATCTTGTGCATTTTTGGATACATTTTTTCCCTTGGAATACTTCGCCTCCTTTTTTATTGGAAGCCAGAGGTGGAAGTATGGTGTCTCTGTGCCCCTTGCAGCTTGGATGATGCAGATGTTATATTGCTCAGGACCACAGTGAGTATGACTTAGTAGCTAAGTCAAAGTGGTCTACCCACAAACATTTAGAAGAGAGTCTGCTGAAAACAAGAGTTTGATTAGCCACATAGTGTAGTCCTGTAATATTATATTTATGTATGTTACTTTGTGTCTCTTGAGGGCATGTAATCTAAAGTGACTATTTTATTATTATTTTAATTATTATTATTTTTTTGGGGTGGCGGGGGGCATGTTTGCTAAAAATGCAAGTGTGTACATGAAGTTGTCACTACCTTATTGACCATTTTAAGTACCGCAGATGATCCAGATTTTAGAAATATATGCATTTTTTTTTCTACAATCGCCATTGCACTCATACCTTTGCCAGGTGCTGTAACCTGTAGCATTTCAGCATACAAAAATCCATAGTTTTTTTTTTTTCGTTTTTTTTTCTCTCCCCTTGGGATCTTCGGGGTCCATATGAACTTTTACGCCGTTATGGCGGTTGTTAAGTTATAGATTCCAGTTAGTTTATCCATGTGTTCCAATCCTCTATCTGTGTGTATCTATTTCCTATATTTGTCAGTATACCCCTTTCCATTTTCGCTTGCCATATGACTTGAGTTAATTTAATTGTATTTAAATTAATTCTTGGATGTGTGGAATTATCACTGTTCTCCAGTTACATGCTAGTAGGAGTTTTGCTGCCGTAATGATATGTATTATTACCATTTGTATATTTATTTTGCATTTTGGGCCACTTTAGATTTAATAAAACTACTTCAGGCTTAAATCTTATTTTCTTTCTCGTTATTTGATCAATTACATTCTTCCAATATTGACTTATAGGAGTACAGTACCACCAGCTGTGGATCAGATTGCCTTCATTAACATTGCATTTCCAACACCTATATGATATTTAAGGAAAAATTATATTTAAACGTTTTGGTGTCAAATACCATCTATTAACAAGTTTAAATTGTGTTTCTGTAAGATTTAGGCAATGCATATGTTTGTATACTTTACTTAGGGAACTTATCCACTCTTCTTCTTCTATAGATATGTGTAGTTCATTTTCCCATTTGTTAATCAATCCTATTGGTTTATCATCATAATTTTGGCACATTTTGCCAATAGGTACTTATAGCTCTTTAGTTCCAGAAGATGTCTGAGTTTTATACTTTTCTCCTCCTTGTTCTTGGATAAATATTCAGCAATGAAGCTCTTGATTCTCAGGTAATTGAAAGTTTAATTCCATGCGATATTGAATTCGTCCATGATTTGCCTAAAGGGTTTGATTTTATTCTCCACTATTATATTTTTGAATTCCCTGATCCCCCCCGATTTTCCATCATGTCTGAAATCATAGAGAATGGGAGCACCTCTATTATTTTAAATCCTATATTGAATGTTATTTTATCCCACCAGCTTGTTAGTTCTTTAAGTATCTGTGATTTGCTCCGTGCGTCTTTAATCGCTTTTTTGTTCAGATCTAAAACCCAAAATAATGAGGACAAATTGTTTACCCCTGTTTTAGTTTTTTTCATGTTGTACCAAGTTTATTTGGTTGCCATATTATTTTGAGTGAGCAAAATATGGAAGAGTCTGCAAACCATGTAACATTGCATAATTTCTGAACACCCGGGACCTCCATCTTGCTTTGACCTAGCTAGATTTTTCATTTTCACCCTAGCTTTTTTGCCTCCCCATACAAATTTGAAGAACGATGAATGTAATAACGCTAACTAGTTTTCTGGAAAATTAAGGTATCATTATCCATACGTATAGCCATTTTGGTAAAATTTATGTTTTTAGAATGTTAATTCTACCTGACCAGGAAAAACATAGTCCTTTCCAATCCTTTAATTTTTTATTAGTTTGTTTTAGTAAAGGTAGAAAATTAGCTTTGATTAGGTCTTTTAATTCTGGAGTTATAGTTATGCCTAAATAACTTAATTTATCTTTTTTACCAGGGAGCCCGATATTTTGTACAAGCGCATTAGTTACTCTTTTATCCATATTTTTAACCATATACATTGATTTCTCTAAGTTCATTTTATATCCTGAGACTTTAGAGTATATTTTTATTTCCTTCAGTAGCTCTGGGACCGAGATTTCAGGATCTAATGTTAATAGAATATCATCTGCGTATATGTTTAACTTTGTTTGTCCAGAAATATTATTGAAGCCTTTTATTTTTTTGTTTTGTCTTACTAAAGTTGCTAAGGGTTCTAAAACCATTATGTACAATAACGGGGAAAGCGGGCAACCCTGTCTTGTCCCATTTGTTATATTAAAATTATGTGATATGAATCCTGACCCTATAACTTTTGCTGATGGATCTGTGTAGAGGGCTGATATCACTTGTAGTATTGAACCCATGATTCCAAATTGTTTTAATGTCACAAACATAAAACCCCAACCCACCCTAACCCGCCCTTTAACTATTGTTTGAATATCCTTTTGTGAGTGTGTTTATTTCTGTGTCATTATATCTTGTTATTTTTCTTTGTGTTTGTAGTGCAATTGTACAATACCCTTCTTGATTTAATTTATGTGGTTTTTTTTTCTGTTGGTGATATATTTCCGTTTGTGTGTTGTGCATATCAGCACATCTCTTGGGAGGTGGTCTGGGACTCCTCTCGGTTTATTTACTCTATGGCATCTCTCTATAGTAGGTATTCTGAAGTCCCATTCCAGATCTAGATGTTTGATAAAATCTTCTATGTATGACTCAAGGTTTTTTGCGGTTACTTGTTCCGGTATTCCTCTGAATCTTACATTGTTCCGTCTTTATCTTCAGAGTCTATCAGTTTGTTTTCCATTTCTGTAATTTTTCTTTACAATGTCAGGTATTCCTCTCTATGGCTTTTTTCCCTATGCTCCATCACATTTAGTTTTTTTCTATTCCTTGCATTTTTGCATTGAAAGTTAATAATTATTTTTTGATATCCCTGGTGTTAGCTTGCATTTCTTCTCTGAGTTTTTTAAATTGTTTATCCAAGTGTCTAAGAAGGTGGTCGTATTTGTTCCTTCCCTCTCTTGTCTCCTGGTTGTCCTCCTTCTGTTCTTTGTTAATATATCCCTCTATTGGAATATTTGACTATAGGGATTCTTCCACGTTTGTCTTATTTCCTGGCTGCTGTGGTGTAAAAAAAGAAGATGCGTTTTTCTGTTTTGTTTTCAGGTTTCTTTTCTTTTCTTAGATGTTTACCATCTTGTGTCTTCTTTGTGGCCATTTTGTTTACTCTTTCCTAGAGTTTGTTATCTCTTTGGTGTGTTAGTATCTTTAATTTGCTGTATTGTCTTCCCTCACGCCTTCTTGCTTCCACTTGGCCTCAATTATATTTTGCCCTACTTATCCTTTTACTTATTTATTTTCCTTTTTTTCCCCATTACTTTTGACTTATCAAGCATACACTCCTTTCACTACTGATATAATAAAAGTTTGAGTGCAGGAGATGCTGGAAAAAGATAAGGCCAGGATATTTGGCAGATAAACCAGGCTGACGTGCAAAGGGAAAGGAACCGGCCACAGAACAAAAGGCAAATAAATAAATAAATAAAATAAAAAAATATATATAAATAAATAAACAAATAAAAAAAAAACGGAATGGAAGAGGTTATATGGGGTTTTACCCCCGACTAAATAGCGGTGTCATGTGAGCAATTCAACCCTGTTGGAAAAGGTTTCAAAGACTTTAGAACCTTTCTCTACAGGACTTTACTATTTTACTTTCCCAACCTTTGATTATTGCTAATTGTATGTTCCCCTGCTTGGTATCAGTTTACATTAGTGTTTACATTAGTGTTTCAACACTTAACTTTTGACTGTTTTCCCGGGCTGTCATGCTTGCTGTTTCCTCATGTCGTGGCTAGCTTTGTCCTGTTTAGTCCTGTGTGGGGGTCCATGTCATGCTCTGGCTACCCTCTACTTCGCTGACTCCTGGTCGGCTCCCGGCTCCCTCCGTCCCACCCTCAGCCGCGTTACACGAGGACGTGCGAGTGCATGCTACGTCATCGTTCCACCCCTGGAAGGCTTTCAATTAGTTGTGGCTCACAAAAATCCATAGTTGATCAGCACTAATGGGTTTTGCAGTTGTTAAAACAACTTTTATTGCAGCATCAACAATTCAGTTTAAAAATATAAACTTTCATCAGGAAACATTTAGCATTTATATTCTTAGTGCATGTCATGACTTAAAAAACACAATCTTTAATATCCATACTTGTTTTCTTGGCAACTAGGTATAAAACACAAATAAACTTTGCCAGTTTTTACAAAGTAATTTTTTAAGCAATTCATGAAAATAAGGAATAAAAAAAAAAAAAAAATATTGAAAGTGTGCTGGGTGCATAACGATGTGATGTAAAATAAAAGTTAACAGAATGATGAAAAATGTACCTGCTTTTAAGGGGAGACCAATCGCGCATGCACGGCCGCCAGCGGGGGAGACCTAATGCGCATGCGCGGCAATGCCACGCTCGCGCATTAGACCTCTCCATAGGAAAGCATTGAAAATGCTTTCACTGCTTTCCTATGGGGAATTGAGCGACGCTGGAGGTCCTCACATAGCGTGAGGACGTCCAGGAAGTGCCCTCACTAGAGGAGGAGTTAACCCTGCAATGTAATTATTGCAGTTTATGAAAGCTGCAGCTTTGGGTTAAGGGTAGTGGGAGTTACAGCTACAGCTGATGGGTTAAGGGTAGTGGGAGTTGGCACCCAGACCACTCCAATGGGCAGAAGTGGTCTGGGTGCCTGGAGTGTCCGTCTAATAGTCTTTTACCTTCCAATAATATATATGCTCTTCATAATGTTTACTTATCATTTAAACCAATTATAAACAAAATTTGTCTCTTTTTGTTTTGTATGCGTGTCCAGCCCTTAGAGGTAATATGTAAGTGAGCTTATATACCTGTGTGATTTAAGTGCATGTTATCTAACCTAATGTTATCCAACCTAATCACTGGTTGTTTAAAACATTTTAATATTGTGTATTTTGTATTTATTTTTGTTTGATAAAGAGACTGTGTGCATCTTTTTGTATATAGTAAGAGTACCGCACTTACATTCTCCTGGCAGTTGAAGCACCAGATGCTTAAGAGGGCCCTGAAGACCACCAAAAGTGCCCAAATAGATGTTTGTGCTTCAAAATGAATTGCTGCTTGGTGGATTTATAAGTGATTATTATCTTTGACTTTAGGAAACACAACACTAATGCACAGCACACACTGGGCAGAACACAAGCCCTAAAAAAGGATTTTCTTTCTACAAACAGTTAACAAAAAAGAGTTGTTAAACTACAAACCATTGAAATCAACTTGTTGCCACCACCAGTCTCACAATAGGATCAAATAAACTATTATTAAACAGGATATATCTATCTCTAAACTAAAGTCATTGTAAGTGTCAGTGGATCACTTGCAGGGATTAGGCACAATAGGAACTTAAACAGTCTCACACAGAAGGATCAGTGACGCAATGTACAGTGTTGGTGTTTGAAGGGATGCTTGTATACATTTATTGTTTTAATACAGGGGTGTGTTTGTATGTAATGTTTCCGTTTGATTGCAGGGGTGTGTCTGAATGTAATGTTTACTTTTAAATGTGGATGTACATTTGTGTGAAGTATTTGTGTTTGAGTCAAAGGGTGTGTTTGGATATACTTTTGGAGTTTAAATGCATGGATGTGTTTGTATATAATATTTGTGTTAGATTGCAGGAGTGTGCTTGTATGTTGTGCTGGTGTTTGACTGATTGGATGTATGCACATACACTACCACATACAGACATACTTACACAGATATTCATGCACATTAACACACAGATGCATATAAATACACAGACACATACACACAAATTCAAAAAGACACCGACACATACACACATATAGATACACACTGACAAATACACACACCAACATACACACATGCACCCTGACACACACAAACATTGATACATGCCCACATCATGACACAGATGCACACACTGACATAAAGGCACATACACAGATGTGTGCAAACACAGATGCAAACCCTGACACACACACACACTCATACTTACTCACACACATACACAAACTTACTCACACACACACACACATACTCATACATACACCCATACACATACTCACACACACTAATACACACACAAACACTCACACACAAGTGATTTTTTTTATATCTCCAGCCACTCTCCTGTTAGCTTACCTTGTGTGTCCAGGACGGTGGCTTGGAGTCCTGGTCCTGCTGCGGGGAATGAAGGGGTCTGAAGTTCTTCGTGCTCCTCTCCCCTCACGCTGTGGCTGCCTCCTCTCCCTCCCGCACCATCTCTCTGCATAACACTGGGGGTAAGTGACAGACTGTCACTTCCTTCCAGTCGGCCGCCATAACAGGGGTCCGGTCACGGTCTTAAAGGACCACGGCACTCAACCGGGTCCCTGTTGAGCAGTAATGTTTCCCCGTGTGCTATAATCATAGCACCAGTGAAACATTCTGCGGCACCCCTGTTTGGGAACTGCTGGCCTAGATATCAATATTGTTTTTTTCATTCTTAAATTGGACAGGAGATGCAATCCATATCATTGGGAAGACCTTTTGTCCATCATGGTGATCTAGGCTCCATACCTGAAAATCAGCTCTCTATTTTGATCCTCTTTTTTTTGGGCTTCACCTAATTGTGAAGCATATGAACATATTCCGGCATTGACTATTTAGAGGACCCTGGTGCAAGAATCTTCTCCCCTCCTCCCCCCATTGCAAGGGTGTCCAAACAGTGGATTCCCATCTGTCGTACAACTTACACAATCCTTTTTACAGCTGGGGATCTTCGTTTGCCCATCCTTACATGGTTGCATTTAGTACTGAGCTGTGTTTGTGTGTTTGAATGTAAGCATATTTTTGTATACAGTATGTGTGAGTGAATGTGGGGGTGTGTTTGTATGTAGTGCTGGCATTTGAATGCAGGCGCGCATTTGTGTGTAGTGTGGTTCTTGAATGCAGCAGTGTTTTTGTAAATAATGGTGGTGTTTTAATATAGAGGTGTTCTGGTATGTAATGTTGATATTTGAATACAGGGGTGTATAGATGCTGAGATGTATGCACATGTACACATACACACATGTAGATACATAGACACACAGATACACACTGACAGACAGATACACAGACACAATGACACACATGCAGATACACAAACTGACACACATACTGATACACAGACATACAGGAACACACATGCAGATACACAGTCACACAAAGATACAGACACACAGATAGATACACATAGATATAACACGGACACCTACATATACACATACAGATGCAAAGACTGACACACAATGATTCACATGTAGGTCAAAATATACACATGCCCACTTGGTGGCCCTAAGTGCATGGGCCACCCGATGGGCCACTCAGCATGTGGACCCCAGTGCATCTGCATGGATGTCTTTCTGACATCTGCATGGAAGTCAGTGCTGGGAGATTTGCCTAGTGCTGGATTCCATGTACTTAAAATACTTAGCAGGCTTATTGGAGGGGTGGGCTACTCCCTAGTGCCCTGGAGGGGGGCTTCTTCCTACCGCCCAATAGGGCACCTTAAAACCAAAAGGACCCCTCCCCATCAAAATTGTTGGAGTAACTCTTAAGAAATTGAAAGATCCATGTGACTTCATCAAAACACTGAATGTCAATAGGGATTGTGATCATATAATATTTGACAGTGAATGACAGCACCATGTGAGTACACAATTCGCTTTTGAATTTTGAGCTAACAGACTCAAATTGCAGCTATTGCATTAGCAAAGTGAAATACAATTGAGTTTTGCCAATTAACAAAGGAATACATATTGCAGGCCAAATATCAAAGTTTGAAACATTCTCTGAACCACTTATTTTATTTTAATGTTTTTAAAATTCCACCATGTTGCTTCACAGAATAGGAGAGAAAAGGAAAAGAAACCACGTACTAATGTGTATGAATACATACATTCATAAATTATGTTTTCATTTATATTGGTGATATGTAATTATATCACATATCTTTAACAGTATTTAATGACTATAAAACATAATTTTATCTCGAAAGCCGCTTAGAAAATTGCACACAAAGCTTATGTGGTATACTCCTATACATCTTTATATTGAGTTTATTAAATATGTCACCCTGTATAAATTAATTATATGATTCATAGGTAATAAAACTGAAAAGTAAATATATGGTAACATATACTAAAAATTACTAACAATCTACTGAAATTACTATATAGAAAAGTAAGACTATCCAGAAATTAAATGAACACTCAGGGGGTATGTATGCCTTTGAAATACTTTTTGTCATCCTAATGAACTAGTTAAGGTGTATTTTTTCTTTATCCCACACTTACACTCCTCTCTACTTTTTCATTTAATTTCCTTTTGTTACAGATGCTGTAGTAGACATACAACGGTTTGCTCACTAATATCATTATTATTATTATTATTGTTATTATTATTATTATTATTAAGACTGATTCTAGGACAGATATCAGGGGAGGAGATATATATATATATATGGGTCTCATAGAAGGTGGCAGTGAAATCCACAAGAATTAATGTTTGCCATGAAAGGCAGTATAAAAAACAAACAGAAGGGTACCAAGGACAAAGCCTTGGGAGACTCCAAATGAGACAGGAGGACTGGAGGAGGTGCTATCAGAAAATGAGACACTGAAGGATTTTTGGGAATGATAAGAGAGAACCATGATAGGACAGTGCCACAAAGGCCAATGATGTGAATAGTTTGCAGAAGGAAAGTGTTATCAACTGTGTCAAAGGCGGCAGAGAGGTCTAGAAGAATCAGTATGCAGTAGTGGTCTTTTGCTGTGATTAGATAATTGCTTACTTTAGTGAGAGCAGTCTCGGTAGAACGGAGGGGGCAGAAGCCGAATTGAAGAGGGTCAAGGATGGAGTTAGACTTGAGAAAGAGGGTCAGCCTTTTACAGACAAGTCATTCCGGAGGCTGTAAGGAGAAAGGGAGTAGAGATTTGGAATGGAAGTTAGATGAAGAAGAAGGGTCAATAGGTAGTTTTTTTGTTTTTTTTTAAGAGGGGTATGACAATATATGTTTAAAGGGAGTGTGGACGATGCCAGAAGAAAAGAGGGGGGGGGGGGGGGGGACCTGATTGCCATGCTGAAAGGCTGCATGAGACAGCAGCTCCAACAATCTCTCAACTTCTCAGCCCATTAAAGCTGATCCTGTACTTACCTGGCAGCCAGAAGCAGTGGTCCTGGACACAAGGGAGTACTGGTCCAGAAGCGAGACTTGCAAACTCTGTTCTAGTCTCTCGGGAGGATATTTGTCATCTTCCTAGAATGAGGCCTACTCAGGCGATGAGTAGGGTGGATGGACACTGCCCTGATATCCTGCTTGTCTATATCAAGCTGGAATACCAAAGCTGTGTGCACCTTGCCCTGTTCCCCCATTCTGGACCGGTAGGGTGGATCCCGGTCCACACCCTGTGGCCCCTACCATGACAAAGACTCCGCAGCCCCAAGGTACTATTATACCACTATTCAGTTTCATTTAAAATGGCGGAAGCTACGACTCCAACAGCTCACACCAAGGTGGACGTCAACCTTCCCTAGAAAAAAATCCACACAGACTTATGGCAGAAGCTCACTACATATCTTTGGCAGCCTATTCAGCAGGAACAAAGGGGTATCCCATCCCAGCATATGCCAGACAAGTCGCGCAAGTGTTGAAGAAGGCGGAGGTACTGCGGCACAGAATCAGCCAATATACATCAGCCCTAGATGACTTATAGCTGGTAAGTCCCAAAACAGCTGGTTTGCAGTCAGAGATGTCGCTCTGTATCCCGGTCATAACCTGCTGTACCTTCCTGATGGGGCTGCAAAGCTTGAAGACAGCACTATTATAGCAGAACTATACCCGACTCCTAGAGGGTATCAGCTTAATTGAGCTCCCCCCTCAGTCTTCCAATTGCAAACCTTAGTTAGAAATTTTTCAAATTTATGTTCTGAGCAAGGCCGGACTTGCCCACCGCGATACCAGGAAATTTCTGGTGGGCCGCGGCACCTGGGACTGCCCTAATCATCACTGATCAGGCTCCTGTAATCCCGGCCGGCCATGTGCGAGCTACAGGACTCCATGGGAGCACATGGCTGGCCGGGATTATAAAAAGAAAACAAAAACCCCCCAAAAACAATATTGCGGTGGAGGACGGAGTTTAGCATGCAACGAGGCGGAGCTTACTGTGCGGCGGGGGCAGGGCTAAATGAGCCGGGTATCTGTAGCATGGGAAGCAGGAAGGAGTCCCTGCATCCCCAACAACCAGTCTCCAGGAGCTCCAAGGGATGTGGAGGTAAGAAGCAAGTCAGTGTGTGTGTGTGTGTTTGTGTGTGTTTGTGTGTGTGTGTGTGTGTGTGTGACTTTCTGCCTGTGTGTGAGTGTGTGACTGTCTACCTGTGTGTGTGACTCTCTGCCTGTGTGAGTGTGTGACTGTCTGCCTGTGTGTGTAACTGTCTGCCTGTGTGAGTGTGTGACTGTCTGCCTGTGTGTGTGGCTGTCTGCCTGTGTGTGGCTGTCTGCCTGTGTGTGGCTGTCTGCCTGTGTGTGGCTGTCTGTCTATGTGTGGCTTTCTGTGTGTTTGTGTGTGTGTGTGTGTGTGTGTGTGTGTGTGTGTGTGGATACCTGCCTCTGTGTGTGTGGATGTCTTTGTGTGTATGTGCATCTGCCTGTACGTGTGTGTGTGTGTGTGTGTGCGCATCTGCTAGTTAGTGAGCTTCTGTGTGTGTGTGTATCTGCTAGTGAGGGAGCTTCTATATGTGTGCGCCTGCTAGTGAGTTTGTGTGTGTCTGTGTGTGTGCCTGCTAGTGAGTGAGCTTGTATGTGTGTCAGTAAGCGTGTCTGTAGGGATCATGTGTGTATGTGTTAGTGAGCTTGTCTGTAGGGAGCATGGGTGTGCAGTGAGTTTGTCTGTAGTAAATCTGTATGTTAGTGAGCTCTTCTGTAGGGAGCATATGTGTGTCAATGGGCTTGTCTGTAGTGAGCGTGTGTGTGTGACAGTGAGCTTGTCTGTAGTAAGCTTGTGTGTGTATCAGAGTTTGTCTGTACTAAATTTGTGTACCAGTAACCTTGTCTGTGTGTGTCATTGAGATTGTCTGTAAATGAGCCTATTTGTGTGCATCAGTAAGATTGCCTGTGTCTGCATGTGAGTATGTTTTACTGTATATTTTAAATACCCTGAAAGGACTAATATTTTAAGTTAGAAAAAGAAATATACCAATGACTTATGAGGCTGGCATAGATTTTTTTCCAGAGCTGCTTTGTATCCCCAGTCCGGCCTTGGTTCTGAGCATAATCTAATGTTTATGTCCTGACTTTTTTCTGGAGCCTTACTATTCAACTGGGATAGCTCACATGAAGAAGCAGTAGAAAACCATTTTAAGACTAACAAGATCAGAGGGGGTTAACTGTCCAAAAATACTAATTCCGCATAGGACTTTGGCTGCAAAGCTTGTCAGCAGCTAGTCTTGGGTGAAACTTATGAATGCTGTTTAACATGCTGTAATAGAGAGTCTGGTGTTAGATAAAATAGCAGTTACGGGTGGAGGAGGTGAGAATCAATCAAATAAGGAGGAAACAAAAAGGATACAAACATTTAGAAATTCAGGAGTAAAGGGATAAGGGAATGGGAGAAGAGCAGATGGGTGAGAGTCATAATTGGTAAACATAACTTTAACTGGCTATATGTGGAACGCACATTAAATACACATTAAATAAAACAAGAGTTGAAAAAGGAAGGTACAATATTATTAAAATATTCTTGTTCGGTGAAGCCAGATTTGAATAGAGAATCCTGCCAGTACAGAGATTTCCAGATTACTTAGTGGAAGGTGGTTTGTGTCTGTCTGATACCTGGCATATATTATCACATGGGAGAACCAGGAACTAGATTCATGATCATGTTTTCATTATTTGCTATTATGCACATTATTAATCTATACTTTCTTTATACAGAGATTATAGTTATATATAGTTAATCAGAAAATGTGATTAACATGAAATTATGAAATGTCACTTAACCCCTTAAGGACAGAGCTTCATAAGCTTGTCTTTCACTTAATGACAATGGCATTTTTTGCATTTTTTGCTGTTTGCGTTCAACTGCAATTTACATTTTACTAATTTATTGCACCGCCGCATATTATATACCGTTTTTTAAAGGACAGAAAGGGCTTTAATTTGATGTAACATATATCTACATAAATGCTTATTTATTATAAAAAATACAGAAAAATGCAAAAAAAATGAAAAAATGTGAGTTTTTTTTTTACAGTTTTTGCAATAATAATGTGTGCACAATTAGTGCAGGTTAAGGAAAGTAATTATAAATAAATTCATTCAGTAGTTCTGATTTACAGAATATATCATGTGTCTGCTATTTTAAGTTTTTTTGGGTAGTTACAGGTCACAAAGCACAAGGAGTAAAATAAACTTTAAATGTGGAGCGATTTTAGAATTTGGTATGTTTGTCTTGTAAGCTTAATAGCCATAAAAGAAAACAAAATTGGCACACAAAAGTATATATTTATATATAGTAGACACCACAGACTATTTACCTAAGGTTGTTTTGACACTTTCTACGTAGCCATTTCACCACCAACCTCTGCTAAATATTGGAGTAAAATTGTGTTTTTTGGGGGTTTTGGCACACAAACTTATAACAAAGAACTTCTCATGTGTATTTTGTAAAGTTGGTGTGTGCTATTCCTGTACAAAGTTTTATTTTGTGTTCAGTTACATCTGCTGAGTAAAATGACATGTATGTATGTGGTAAAAAAAGTATTTTGTGAATTTTTTACATACGGATTGCATTTTTGCTGGGCATTTTGAATATTTCATATGTGCCACTAAGTTCAAACCCCCCAAATTATGCTCAGCTAAGTCTTCTGAGTAAAAAGACATCCCCAATGAATGTCTTTGCCACTATTTTGTGAAGCTACAGTGCCATACAGGAGACCTGTCCTTTTCAGTATTCACAGTAGAATTTTGAGAGACGGTTTTAATGAGCCTTCCATTTGGGGTATTATAACAGTTTGACTGTTAAAAAAAAAAACCACAAAGGCCTACCATTTGTAAAAGTAGACACTCCAGGGTATCTCATATGGCGCATATTGTGCCTTAACATGCCCCCATTTTTTCACCAATATATGCCAAAGTATGTGGTAAAAAATAATTTGGGGCATTTTTTTACATACGGATTGCATTTTTGCTGGGCATTTTGTATATTTCGTATGTGCCACTAAGTTCAAAACCCCCAAATTCTGCTCAGCTAAGTCTTCTGAGTAAAAAGACATCCCCAATGAATGTCTTTGCCACTATTTTGTGAAGCTACAGTGCCATATAGGAGATCAAGCCATATCAGTTTTTACCGAACTTTGAATTTTGACGCTGGGCCTATGTGCAATTTCCAAGCATCTTCGCAGGTTTTAAATTCAAACTACCCCACAAAGGCCTACCATTTCTTAAAGTAGACACCCCAGGGTATTTCAAAAAAGCTTATTTTGAACCTTAGCGTGGGATCATTTTTCCGCTAGCTTACATAGTTACATAGTTACATAGTTACATAGCTGAAAAGAGACTTGCGTCCATCAAGTTCAGCCTTCCTCACATATGCTTTTGCTGTTGATCCAAAAGAAGGCAAAAAACCCAGTCTGAAGCGCTTCCAATTTTGCAACAAACTAGGAAAAAATTCCTTCTTGACCCCAAAATAGCAGTCAGATGTCTCCTTGGATCAAGCAGCTATTACCCCACTAATTAGAAATTGTATCCCTGTATGTTATGTTTTTGCAAGTATTTATCCAATTGCAACTTAAACATCTGTATAGACTCTGACAAAACCACCTCTTCCGGCAATGAATTCCATATCCTTATTGCTCTTACTGTAAACAAACCTTTTCTTTGCCTTAGATGAAATCTCCTTTCTTCAAGCCTAAATGTGTGACCTCGTGTCCTATGTATAGCCCTGTTTATGAATAGATTTCCAGATAATGGTTTGTACTGGCCCCGAATATATTTGTATAATGTTATCATATCCCCTCTAAGGCGCTGTTTTTCCAAACTGAAGAGATTTAAATTTTGTAACCTTTCTTCATAACTAAAATGCTCCATTCCTTTTATCAATTTTGTAGCTCGTCTCTGCACTTTTTCTAGTGCCATGATATCCTTCTTTAGAACAGGTGCCCAAAATTGCACAGCATATTCAAGGTGTGGTTTTACCAGCGATTTATAAAGAGGCAAAATTATATTTTCATCTCGAGAATTTATGCCCCTATTTATACATGACAAAACCTTACTGGCCTTAGCAACGGCAGATTGACATTGCATATTGCTACCTAATTTGTTGTCTATAACAATTCCCAAATCCTTCTCGTGTGTGGTTATCCCTAGTTCACTACCATTTAGGGTGTAAATTGCTTGTGCATTCTTAACCCCGAAGTGCATAACTTTGCATTTGTCTACGTTAAATTTCATCTGACATTTTAGTGCCCAGTCCCCCAATCTATCCAAATCCCTCTAAAGCAAGGCAATATCCTGCTCACATTTTATTTCTTTACAAAGTTTTGTGTCATCTGCAAACACTGATACATGGCTTTCAATGCCCATTTCAAGATCATTTATAAATATGTTAAATAGAAGCGGTCCCAAAACAGAACCCTGAGGGACACCACTTACCACTTTTGTCCAGCTTGAAAATGTACCATTTATGACAACTCGCTGTACTCTATCCTTAAGCCAATGTTCTACCCAAGAACAAGAATATTCATCTAGACCAATTTCTTTTAGTTTGAAGACTAACCTATTGTGAGGAACCGTATCAAATGCCTTGGCAAAATCCAAGTAGATCACATCCACTGCAACACACTGATCTATATTTCTACTTACTTGTACCAAGTGTAGTGGTAATAAGTGTTTTTTCTGCCTTTTTGACACACAAAGTGAGTTTGCACAGTATATTTTGCACACCTTATGTGTACTACCACTGTATATTACTTCATATGTTGCTCAGCTATGTCTGCTGAGTACAAAAATATCCCCGTATGTACCTTTGCCAGGTATATGTGGACAACGGAGGGGCACATTTGGGACACAGCCATTCCATTTGTTTTCAAACTTTAAATTTTTACGCTGTGCCCATGTCCCATTTTAGAGTATTTTACCAGGCTATATAATTAAAATACCCCATAAAGCCATACCATTTCTTAAAGAAGACATCCCGGTGTATTTCAAAAGGTATATTTTGAACCTTAGCATGGGATCATTTTTCCGCTAGCTTATACCAGGTGTAGTGGTAATAAGCGTTTTTTCTGCCTTTGTGACACACAATGTGAGTTTGCACAGTATATTTTGCAAACCTTATGTGTGCTACCACTGTATAATACTTCATATGTTGCTCAGCTATGTGATCTGAGTACAGCAATACCCCCGTATGTACCTTTGCCAGGTATATGTGGATGTTGAAGGGGCACATTTGAGATGCAGCCATTCAGTTTTTTTCTAACTTTGAAGTTTTACGCTGTGCCCATGTTCCAATTTGGAGTAGTTTAGATGGTTGGTTATTGAAACTTCCCCACAAACACATACTATTTATTAACCCCTTAAGACCGGAGGGTGTACAATTCCGTCCTTTTTTTAAGCGACTCTAAACGCCGCCGGGCGTAATTGTACACCCTCTGTTTTTTTTTTACTTACCCGGTCGCCGGCGATCCCACACCGGCAATCGCGGTTGGGGGGACTCCCAGGGAGCCCCCCACGGCACGTCCGCCCTCTTCAGCCCCCCCGAGCCATGTGAGAGTAAGGTCCTTGCGAGGACCTCACAATCACATGGCCGGTATAGCTGGCTGCAGCAATACCAGCAGGGGGACTGCCTGTAATGACAGTTAGTCCCCCTGCTGGCTGGAAATAAAATAAAATAAATTATAACAAGTGTAAAAAAAAAAAATTCTATACTTATATCATATATATATATATTATATATATATATGATCTAAGTAAATATATACACATATACATACACACACATACACTGTCTAGGTGTATTTTACTATTAATATATATATATATATATATATATATATATATATATAATTATATATATATTAATATCAAATTACACGTAGACTGATACTGATTAAATATATATATAATTATTGTTTTATATATATATATATATATATATATATTTATATACAATATAAAAAAATATGTAAATACGTAAAAAATTAAATAAAAAAAATAATTAAAAATAAATAATTAAAAAATATATAGATGTGTGTTATTTCGTTCTAACTGTATTGTGATATTAATATATATATATTTATATCAAAATACACGTAGAACAAAATAATATATATATATATATATATATATCTATATACATAAATATATACGTATATATCACTATATATATATACCTATATATAAATAAAAATATAAAAAAAATTATATATATATATATATATATATATATATACGTATATATACACATATGTATATATATACATATATTTATTCTACACATATATTTATGTAATATTTTTACATAATTAGGTATCCTAATTAATTACAATTAGCGGGACCTGCCTGGCAACCCATGCCGAAAGTATAGGGAATTTAATTTGCTAGCACTGTATTTAACCCTATAACTTTCTAAGACACCATAACACCTGTACATGGGGGGTACTGTTTTACTCGGGAGACTTTGCTGAACACAAATATTAGTGTTTCAAAACAGTAAAATGTATTACAACGATGATATCGCCAGTAAAAGTGACGTTTTTTGCATTTTTCACGCACAAACAGCACTTACACGGACAATATTATTGCTGCAATACTTTTTACTGTTTTGAAACACAAATATTTGTGTTCAGCGAAGTCTCCTGAGTACAACAGTACTCCTCATGTACAGGTTTTATGGTGTTTTCAAAAGTTGCAGTGTCATATATAAGGCTTGTGTTTCATTTTTTTCACATTAAAATTAGCCAGATTGCTTATGTTGCCTTTGTGACCCTATGGTAGCCCAAAAATGAAAATTACCCCTATGACGGCATACCATTTGCAATAGTAGACAACATAAGGTATTGCAAATGGGGTATGTCCAGTCTTTTTTAGTAGCCACTTAGTCACAAACACTGGCCAAAATTGGCGTTTTTTGCATTTTTCACACACAAACAAATACTAATGCTAACTTTGGCCAGTGTTTGTGACCAAATGGCTACTAAAAAAGACTGGACATACCCCATTTGCAATACCTTGGGATGTCTACTATTGCAAATGGTATGCCATTATGGGTGTAAATTTAATTTCTGGGCTACTATACAGTCTCAAAGGCAACTTAACCAATCTGGCGAATTTCAATTTCAAATGTAACGTGCAATATTTGACCCTGTAACTTCCCAAAACACCATAAAACCTGTACATAGGGGGTACTATTTTACACGGGAGACTTTGCTGAATACAGATATGTGTATTTTATTGCAGTAACAGCAAACAGTATTATGACATTGACCGTTAAAATGTCATGTAGAACTAAAAAAATAACAACATTTCTTTTTTTTCTCCCATTTTTTTCATATTAAGTTATGTTTCATAGCTAAATATGTGATATTAAATGAAAGCCCTGTTTCCCCTGAATAAAATGATATATAATAAGGGGGGTGCATTTAATATGAAAGAGGTGAATTACGGTTGGACAGACATATAGCTCAAATGCCAGGTTTTGTTTACGTTTTGTTTTGTTCACAACTTGTACATTTGGCTCAGTCCTTAACCCCTTAACGACGAGTGACGGACGAGGTCCATCACTCAGGGGAATGCGTTAATGACGAGTGACGGACCTCGTCCGTCACCCGTTAAAATTAACCCCAGATCGCCGCAATCGCGGCGATCGTGGGGTTAATGGTGCTCCGGTCTGCCTCTGCATTAGAGGCAGACCGGGAGCACCGGATCGGGCTGCCCCAGTACATGTGCCCGCTCTGACAGCATGTCTGAGTGGGCACGTGTGCTCTCTATACTCACCTCCGCCTCCCTGCACTTCCTGGTTCTGTGTAAAGTGCAGGGAGACGGATCTTCAGTGATCCTGCCCCCTGGTGGAAAAAAAAAATAGTAAAATTAAAATCCCACCCCCCTTTACCCCCCCTTTACCCATTTTAATAAAAAATTAACCCCTTCCCTGCCAATTGATCACTGACTACAGTGATCAATTGGCAGGGATTACATTTTACATTTTACTAAGATCTGATTTTTTTTTTAACCCCTGAGGGTTAATTCTTTTTTTTTTTTAACCCTCAGGGGTTCAATTTATTTTATTAATTAATTTAAATATTTTAAAATTATAAATTTAGCTAGCTGGGGAGGGTGGAAGTTAGTGGGGAATTGGGGGATTTAGTATTACGCTAACTAGGGGTTAACGTTAAAAAAAGTTTAAAAATAAGCTTTAAAAAGTTAAAAAATTAAGTTAAAAAAAAGTTTTAATAACATTTAAGTAAAAAAATGAAAAAAATAAACCCTTTACCCAGTCCAAATAAAAATTAACCCCTTCCCTGCCAGTCGATCACTGCCTACAGTGATCAAAATACAGATCACAGTATTATACTGTTCTAATTTTTTTTTAACCCCTGACGATTAACTTTTATTTATTTTTTAACCCTCAGGGGTTAAATTTATTTAATTAACTAATTTAAATATTGTATAATTAAATATTTCGCTAGCTGGGGTGGGTGGGAGTTATGGGAAAATGGGGAATTTACTGTTAGTGCTGCTTACTGCTAGTTAGGGGTTAATGTAAAAAAAAAAGCTTAGAAAAATGTTAAATCTGTAAAAAAAAGTTTTACGAAAGTTTAGGAAACTTTAAAAAAATGAATAATCAAAACAAAAGTTTAAAAAATAGTTTTAAAAAGTAAAAAAAGTTTTAAAAAGTAAAAAAATACATTTAATAACGCTCATTACCACTACACCTGGTACAAGCTAGCGGAAAAATTATCCCACGCTAAGGTTCAAAATATGCCTTTTGAAATACCCTGGGATGTCTTCTTTAAGAAATGGTATGGCTTTATGGGGTATTTGGTTTATATAGCCTGGTAAAATACTCTAAAATGGGACATGGGCACAGCGTAAAAATTTAAAGTTTGAAAAAAAATGGAATGGCTATGTCCCAAATGTGCCCCTCCGATGTCCACATATACCTGGCAAAGGTACATACGGGGGTATTTTTGTACTCAGCAGACATAGCTGAGCAACATATGAAGTATTATACAGTGGTAGTACACATAAGGTTTGCAAAATATACTGTGCAAACTCACTTTGTGTGTCAAAAAGGCAGAAAAAACGCTTATTACCACTACACCTGGTACAAGCTAGCGGAAAAATGATCCCACGCTAAGGTTCAAAATATGCCTTTTGAAATACCCTGGGATGTCTTCTTTAAGAAATGGTATGGCTTTATGGGGTATTTGGATTATATAGCCTGGTAAAATACTCTAAAATGGGACATGGGCACAGCGTAAAAATTCAAAATTTGAAAAAAAATGGAATGGCTGTGTCCCAAATGTGCCCCTCCGATGTCCACATATACCTGGCAAAGGTACATACGGGGGTATTTTTGTACTCAGCAGACATAGCTGAGCAAAATATGAAGTATTATACAGTGGTAGTACACATATGGTTTGCAAAATATACTGTGCAAACTCACTTTGTGTGTCAAAAAGGCAGAAAAAAACGCTTATAACCACTACACCTGGTACACGCTAGCGGAAAAATGATCCCACGCTAAGGTTCAAAATATGCCTTTTGAAATACCCTGGGGTGTCTACTTTAAGAAATGGTAGGCTTTTGTGGGGTAGTTTGAATTTAAAACCTGCAAAGATGCTTGGAAATTGCACATAGGCCCGGCGTCAAAATTCAAAGTTCGGTCAAAACTGATATGGCTTGGTCTCCTATATGGCACTGTAGCTTCACAAAATAGTGCCATAGACATACAATGGGGGTGTCCTTTTACTCAGAACACTTAGCTGAGCATAATTTGGGGGGTTTGAACTTAGTGGCACACATGAAATATACAAAATGCCCAGCAAAAATGCAATCCGTATGTAAAAAATGCACAAAATTATTTTTTACCACATACTTTGGCATGTAATAGTAAAAAAATGGGGGCATGTTAAGGCACAATATGCACCTTATGAGATACCCTGGAGTGTCTTCTTTTACAAATGGTAGGCCTTTGTGGGGTTTTTTTTGAACAGTCAAACTACTATAATACCCCAAATGGAAGCATAGGCTCATTAAATCTGTCTCTCAAAATTCTACTGTGAATACTGAAAAGGACAGGTCTCCTATATGGCACTGTAGCTTCACGAAATAGTGCCAAAGACATACAATGGGGGTACCGTTGTACTCAGCAGAAGTAAATGAACACATAATAAAACTTTGTACAGGAATAGCACACACCAACTTTACAAAATACACATGAGAAGTTCTTTGTTATAAGTTTGTGTGCGAAAACCCCCAAAAAACACAATTTTACTCCAATATTTAGCAGAGGTTGGCGCTAAAATGGCTACGTAGAAAGTGTCAAAACAACCTTAGGTAAATAGCCTGTGGTGTCTACTTTATATAAATATATACTTTTGTGTGGCAATTTTGTTTTCTTTTATGGCTATTAGGCTTACAAGACAAACATACCAAATTCTAAAATCGCTCCACATAAAAAGTTTATTTTACTCCTTGTGCTTTGTGACCTGTAACTACCAAAAAAAACTTAAAATCCCAGACACATTATATATTCTGTAATTCAGAACAACTAAATTAATTTATTTTTAATTACTTTCCTTAACCTGCACTAATTATGTACACATTATTATTGCAAAAACTGTAAAAAAAAACACACAAAAATTCATTTTTTTGCATATTTCTGTATTTTTTTTATAATAAATAAGCATTTATATATATATATGTGTTACATCAAATTAAAGCCCTTTCTGTCCTTTAAAAAACGGTATATAATATGTGTCGGTGCAATAAATTAGTAAAATGCAAATTGCAGTTGAACGCAAATAGCAAAAAATGCAAAAAATGCCGTTGTCATTAAGTGAAAGACAAGCTTCTGAAGCTCTGTCCTTAAGGGGTTAAGGTGTTAAAGAATACACCCTGGGGTAATTCAAAAGGCATATTTTGAACCTTGGCATGGGATAATTTTTTCTCTAGTTTGTTCCAGGTGTAGTGGTAATGAGCGTTTTTAAATGTATTTTTTAACTTTTTAAAACTATTTTTTGATTTTAGTTTATTGATTTTAGTTCAATGTATACATCAACAGTACATCGCATCACAGTCACATGTCATACAATATACATGGTCACCTTGCTTGTTATACAAAATGCAAAGTAAGTACTTCTCAATGGTCTTTCCCCCCTTCCTCCCCGTTCCATTGGTTCTGAGTTGAGCTACCGGTGTCTGTGCGTACGCCCAGATATGAGGTGTTTATGGTAGAGGTTGGTGGGGAACCTGGTCCAACTCAAATGAGTCAGTCATCCACTTTGTTCTGGGGTCTGGCAAGAGGGGACGTATTACGTGATGTGTGCTATAACATCTAGTAGTGACAGTTCTACTTTGACATACCAACTATGTAACATTCCTTTTACATTAGAACATTTAACCAAAAATAAATGATAAACATGGAAGAAAAAAAAACAAACAAAAAAACATAAGATTAGCGTATAGTAGTCTAATTAGGGATCGGCTAGTAGGATCGCAGTGTGGTATTGAGATTGCGAGGGTTGCTACTGTCTTTAGGGTCTCCTTCCCATATCTTTGTGATTGTACAGTTAGCGTTCAGTGAGAGGATCGCCATACGTTCATATGCGTAGTGGAGGTTAATTTTGTCCATGAGCTCCTTTTTTGTGAGGCATATGCTGGATTTCCAGTGAAGGGCTATAAGTGCTCTAGCTGCAAGGGCTATATGTGATATCAAGGCTCCCTCATGGAATAACACCCCGGGGGGGAACTCCAACCAAAGATATGTCTCTGGGTCTGTCGGTACCTCGAGTTGAAGGGCCGCTACCAGCTCTGCCACTCCGGTCCATAACTATTTAAGTGCCCGACATTCCCACCATATATGGGACATGGTTCCCCTCTCTAGGCCACATCGCCAGCATACCGCTGGCGCGCTCCCATATATGCGGTTTAGCCTGACAGGGGTAAGGTACCAGCGATAAATAAGTTTGCGGTGAGCCTCGATTAGCAAGTAACACCTGGTAACGCCTCTTAATGCATTTAGATGCCTTATCCACCTCTCCTGTGAAACTACTCTACCAGTTTCTTTTTCCCATTGCGACTCTAGTGTCATGGGGTTCCGGGAACCTGGGGCAGTGAGGGCTCTATAGCAGCCAGAGAGGAGTTTGGGCTTCAGTGGTGATGTCCAGCATGAAGCTAGTAGTAGCCGTATGTCACTTTCTATACGAGTGGTGTCCTTCACCTCATAGTCTATGTGTTCTAGTATTACACTTTTGAGTTGCAGGTATGCAAATGTAAATTTCGATGGTAGTTGGAATGTTTCCTGCAAGGTCGGGAATGGGATTAGCTCTCCCCCTAAAATCAAATGTGACAGTCTGTTAACTCCCCTATTTTCCCATTGTCGGATTGAAAGCCATGGGGATATAGCTTTCAGGGCCGCCAGCAACG
This sequence comes from Pelobates fuscus, assembly GCF_036172605.1. NCBI lineage: Eukaryota > Metazoa > Chordata > Amphibia > Anura > Pelobatidae > Pelobates > Pelobates fuscus. The sequence goes on from NC_086318.1 coordinate 141,356,965, forward strand.
CCAGTCTGTGGACTTTAGAGTGTGAATGTCTCGTATGAAGGGTCGACCATGCATCCAGCGATGCTCTTGTGGTTGGGTATAAGAGGGGGTGTGATTGTCTCAGGGAGGGAGGTGTCCACATGTGTGCTATCAGAGAATCCCCTGGCATTTGTTTCCTTTCCATATCTACCCAACTTAACATTCCGCGTGGTGTGTGGAGGTTGATTGCTTGAGCTAGTAAAGCCGCTCTATTATATGCCCACACCTGAGGTACACCCATTCCACCCTCCCGGAATGATCTCTGTAACACCTCCTTCGCTACTCTGGCCCTGCCTCCAAACCAAATAAAATCCATAAACAGTTTTTGTGCCTTCACGCAGTAGCTTTTCGGTATCTGTATAGGGAGCATTCTGAAAATGTATAGTAATTTAGGTAGTGACATCATCTTAAGGGCATTTATGCGGCCTAGCCACGAGATTCGTACATCTCTCCACCCCCCTAGCTCTTGTCGTAGGGTTGCCAACATAGAGATATGGTTGTGTTAGAGTCGTTATTGATTTGGTTATTTTCACCCCTAGGTAGGTCACATATTCTTCTCTCCAATCAAACTGGAAGAGATTAGCGAGGGTCGTCTGTTTGCTTCTAGGTACATTAATAGGTAGCGCCTGTGTCTTGCCCGCATTAAGTTTGTAATAGGACACTTTCCCAAAGGTATTTAATAATTCTATCAGCTGGGGAAGTGATCTTTCTGTGCGAGAAGTGTTAGGATGATGTCATCTGCGAAGAGCGAGAGTTTGTGTGTTTGGTCTCCGATTGAGATGCCTGTGATGTCATGGGATTCCCGAATGAGCTGAGCCAAAGGCTCCAGGCATAAAATAAACAGAAGGGGGGACAGGGGACACCCCTGCCTGGTCCCGTTCGTGATGGCAAAGCGGGGGGAGATAAAGCCCGCATTGGAAACGCTAGCCATAGGGCTGTTGTATAATGCCATTATTGCAGGGATAAGTGGGGGAGGAAGTCCGAACCGCCTCATCACCTCCTCCATGTATAACCAATTAAGTCTATCGAAGGCCTTCTCCTCGTCCAGCGCTAAGAGAAGGACATCGCATGATTCCTCCTTGATGTGATGTATCACATTCAAGAGATGTCTAGAGTTGTCCGACCCCTGCCTCCCTTTAATAAAGCCAGATTGATTATAGTGTATGAGTTTAGGTAGGATTGAGCTAAGTCTGTCTGCTATTATTTTGGCATATGGTTTTGTATCTATATTGAGGAGTGAGATTTGTCTAAAGTTCGGACAAGCAGTCGTTTTTTTGCCCGGCTTTGGTAGAGTAACTATATGGGCTAGGAGCATTTCCCTAGGAAGGGTACCTGTTTGGAAACTGTCATTAAACAGGGTCAGTAGATGAGAACTCAATTGGCTGTGGAACGTCTTATAATAGGTAGCCGAGAGGCCATCTGGTCCCGGGCTCTTTGCTGTGGGTAGGGCCCTAATATGGGTCTGTAGTTCCTCTAGTGTAATAGGCATAAGAAGTGTCTGTGTGTCTGCTTCTTGTTGTCTGGGCAAGCAGGACTTATCTAGGAATGTGTTGCTCTCAGTCTGGGATGGAACATGGGTCGAGGGGTCATCTCCAAGGTTATACAGTGAGCTGTAGTATTTGGCAAATTCTTGTACAATCGCGTCTGGGTTTAATACCTTGTCTCCTCTTAGAAACATAGAAACATAGACTGTGACGGCAGATAAGAACCATTCGGCCCATCTAATCTGCCCAATTTTCTGAATACTTTCATTAGTCTCTGGCCTTATCTTATAGTTAGGATAGCCTTATGTCTATCCCACACATGCTTAAACTCCGGTACTGTGTTAAACTCTACCACTTCAGCTGGGAGGCTATTCCATGCATCTACTACCCTCTCAGTAAAGTAATACTTCCTGATATTATTTTTAAGCCTTTGTCCCTCTTGCCGTGTGTATATATGCAATCTTAGTGGCTAGTGTTTTTTTCTTCAATTGTGAGGCTAGAAGAGCTCCAGCTCTATTACCTTGCTCAAAGAAGCGCTGTTTAAATCTGCGGAGTATGAAATTTGTTTTAGACAATTCTATTTCTCCTAGTTGGCGCTGTATGTGTTTGAGCTCCTCCGCTTGTTGGGGGGAAGGGACTGTTTTATTTAATGCGGATAATTCCGACAGTTTTTTGGTAAGGTCCAAATATGTTTTAAGCCTTTGTGCCTTAGCGTAACTGGCGTGTTTAATCAAAACCCCTCAGATGTAGGCCTTGTGAGCCAGCCAGAGTGAGTCTGACTTGGTTCCTGGCATCTGGTTGATGCTAAAATACAGGTTCAATTCCTCCCGGATATCTGCAAGTACGTGTGGATTGGTGAGTAGGTGTTCGTTCATGCGCCAAGAGCCTCTGCCTTTATTGGGGAATTGTTCTCCCAGTTGGAGCGTCACTGGCGCATGATCAGACCACGAGATCAAGCCTATCCCTGTTTTAAAACTCTTTTTTAAACTTTTGTTTTGCTTATTAATTTTTTTTAAAGTTTCCTAAACTTTCTTAAAACTTTTTTTTTACAGATTTAACATTTTTCTAAGCTTTTTTTTTACCGTTAAACCCTAACTAGCAGTAAGCAGCACTAACAGTAAATTCCCTATTTTCCCATAACTCCCACCCACCCCAGCTAGCAAAATATTTAATTATACAATATTTAAATTAGTTAAAAAAATAAATTGAACCCCTGAGGGTTAAAAAATAAATAAAAGTTAATCGTCAGGGGTTAAAAAAAATTAGATCGCAGTATAATACTAATAATAAAATAAATTTAACCCCTGAGGGTTAAAAAAAAAAAAAAGAATTAACCCTCAGGGGTTAAAAAAAAAATCAGATCATAGTAAAATGTAATCCCTGCCAATTGATCACTGTAGTCAGTGATCAATTGGCATGGAAGGGGTTATTTTTTTATTAAACTGGGTAAAGGGGGGTGGGATTTTAATTTAACTTTTTTTTTTTTTTACAGGGGGCAGGATCAGTGAAGATCTGTCTCCCTGCACTTCACAGTGAACCCGGAAGTGCAGGGAGGTGGAAGGTGAGTATACTAAGCACATGTGCTCGCTCTGACATGCTGTCAGAGCGGGCACATGTGCTGGGACAGCGCAAGTCGGTGCTCCCGGTCTGCCTCTAATACAGAGGCAGACCGGAGCACCATTAACCCCGCGATCGCCACTATTGCGGCGAACTGGGGTTAATTTTAACGGGTGATGGACGAGGTCCGTCACTCGTCGTTAAGGGTTTCCCCTAAGTGACGGACCTCGTCCGTCACTCGTCATTAAGGGGTTAAAAGGACATTATAGTCACCAAAACAACTTTAGCTTAATGAAGCAGTTTTCGTGAATAGATCATGGCTTATGATATTTCACTGCTCAATTCACTGCCATTTAGGAGTTAAAACACTTTTGTTTCTGTGTAGGTAGCCCTAGCCACACCTTCCCTGACTGTGACTGACAGCATGAAAACAAAATGATTTAAACGTTTTGTCTCCTGCTCTGGAAATTGAACTGTAAGGTCTAGCAAGCTATTAACAGAGCAGGGGACAATACGTTCTAAATTAAACAGATTTTATAATAAAGGAAGTGTAAACATTAGCTGACTCTGTACAGGAAGTGTTTAGGAAGGTTGTGGAAAACACATGCAGCGAGGTGTGGCTAGGGTTGCATAAACAAAGTGATTTAATTTCTAAATGGCAGAGAATTGAGCAGTGAGACTGCAGGAGCGTGATCTATATACCAAAACTGCTTCATTGAGCTAAAGTTGTTTTGGTGACTATAGTGTCCCCGTTAAGGCACATTATAACCAACAATATCTCATGTTTAAATGTTTATGATGCTTGAGTTCTGATCATCAGTAATGACCCCACTTGTGTGTCAATCTCAAAGACCCCACCCAGCATGTATTACTTGTGCTTTTACTACTGCTGCTCTCATCTGTGGTATTCTAATAATTAATTCTCAGTAGGCATTTGTATTTACAAACTGAAGTCTCACAAACCCCAGCGTGCATTATGTAGACATTTAACTTTTTTATTTTACTTTCAATGCACATTGCGCTACTCTATTCTACTGCACTTAATAGGTAAACTAGCACCACTCACACAATGAGATTTCCCCCCTTTCTCACTAGCTGTAGTATTTATAGTAAAAAATGTGCTTTCTAATGTCTGTCAAAATGCAATGCCATCTAGTAAATAGCTACTGTTATTGTTTTTCTATGTTTTCCTATTGACCAATATAGTTTTTATTTTTTTTAAATAATACCATAACTTAGTGGTCACTCAAAAGAGAATTATCCAACTTTAGGAAATGATCCGACTATGACAGACTAGAAAAAGTTTGATTGATAAGTGTTATACAAGTAACTTAGCATTTTCAAAATGTTAAAGCAGAAAATTGTAATGTCTTTTGTATTGTTTGTTGTATCATTAGGGTGAACTTAAACAGTGCTTTAAAAAGAATATATCAGTGATTCATCCCTGTGTGAAGTCCAGAAAGCAAGGTTATCACAACATCACCGACCAAAACTCTATTTTAGACAATTCTATAAGACCAAATGGCCCTGTAAGTATTTTTACATACCTTTCAAAACTGTTTTACAATTGTTCAATCTTGTAATAGCAAGAAAAAAAGAGGTTGTCGAACAATTTTTTTTTTAGATAATAGGACATTATTATCCATAATTTAAAGTGTACCTGTTATGGAAAAAATAACTTACTTGAAATCACTCCCAAATACGTTGAACACACCAAAGATACAACAGGTGTATTCATTGCAAAATAGATTTTCCTCCATTCCAGCGCTGTTTCATGGGTCTTACTCGCATCACCTGGACTCCTACTGCAGTCTTCTTTAATTTGCCCAAGCAGGGTAAACCTTGTCAGTGATATCTTAGTTGCCAGAGTGCTGGCATAAGGAATGGAGTGACATTTCATCACTCCATTCCTGTACTGCTTAGCCAGCCCTGTTGTTGCTATAGGTGGAGAGCTATGGCTTGATAAAGACACACATTGTGTCAAAACATTGGCTGTCAATTGGGATGGCAGAATAAAATTCACATTGCACATAAAATTACCAAAACCTGGAGCTTTATATATTTGAATATAGCAAAATACTACAGCTATAATCAGAGAGTGAAGACTCTTTAAAAGGTTTTTGATAATAGGTGAGTTAATTTAGACATTTCGAGAAAAAAAAAAAGGGAATGTTTAACTTTTCAAAAAATGTTGATTCGAAACATGTGCACCTGTATGGAGACACTGTTAAGAATGTCAATATCATAGGATGTTTGTGGAAAAAAGTTATTTGAAGATCTCACGGCAACTGCTTTGTCTATTGTAATGATATGTTGCAGTGGGGACATCTGAACTTGAATTGTCCCAAACAGTGGGCAGCTGTATTAACTTTTTAAATTCCAGAGTCACCTGTAAAGAGTATTGTGTTTATTTTGTACCTTTCTCTGCAGCACATTTACAGGCATCTCTGGAAATGAAGGAGCTAATTTAGTTCAAAGTAATCGTGTCTCTGTCAGTCTCTTGGAACAAAAAGAAGGGTCCAACAGTCCCAAAAACAGATATATTTGTTAGAAAATCAGACATTTCAGTGTATCAAATATTGTTTGATTCTGCAATAAATCTATGTCTGGGGGACTTCATGTGTGCTAGGTTCTCTCTTTTGTTTTTTTGGGTGTGTCCATGCTAACCCCCAAGTTTCTTCAAGCCCCATGAACATCAGAGTCCTCTCCCCATGTGGTTGATTCCCTTAACCATGTTTCACTCTTTCAGTCTCTTGTTTATTAGGATCTCATTATTTATTTGGTGGTAGTTGTTACTTATAAATGATATGACAGTTACCCCCCTCCCTTTTGGCCATGTAAAAATAGCCCCATAATTTGTAACTTACAGCCTTCCAGCTCTGTCAACACACATAACCTATATTGCCAAATTGCTCGCATTTATACAAGTACATTTTAAATTATATATGGCATGAAGTGACGGTCTTTATCTTGCTTTGTGTTGCTATATGTGGAGTAACAATTTTCTCTGTTATCATTATCAGGTACGTTTCATAACTGTACAAAAAAATCGTTATATTTGGGACAGCTCTGAAAGCATGTTTAAGAAAGTTGGGTGAGTCTATATTACTTTTAAAAACATGCACTTTAACCAAAACAGCTATTCTCACTAACGATTTTCTTCCATTAAAGGATTCTGGATGACAGCCTCTCATGCGCAGATGTACACACAAAATTTGGATTAGGTTTAACAGAGGAAGAGCAGGAAATCAGGTATGATATATGAACAATTACAATGTGTGTGCCGGATAACCAGAGGTGTCTGTTTTTGAAGAACATAAAGGGGTTTCTTTTAATAATAATATATATATATATCTAACACAACAAACTGACAAAATGTTGTTTTTTTCACATTTTTGCTTATAATATTTTTACAGCCACTGCATTGAAAGGAAATGCATACTTTTAAATGAAAGGACCAATAAAGTCACCCAGACCACTTTATCTGAATGAAGTGGTATGGGTGCAGTGGATCTATTAATCCTTACATGTAAAAAAAAAAAAATCAATTTTGTAGAAATAGCAGTGCTCATCTAGATGGGTTAAATACACCTCTAGTGACTGTCTTCATGACAGCTACTAGAGACAATTCTGCCTTGTTAACTGAATCACACTTGGTCCTGAAATAAAATGCTGCTTGGAGAAGTACAGTGTTTAGCCGTGTATGCATATTTACAATCCAATGCTTCTCAATGATAAAATGCACTGGATTAATCATTATGGAACCCCTAATATATCCTTGGGATCCAAAAAGCTGATATGATCATAACACCACTCTTTGTATTAAGTAGCCATTATAATTATAACCAAAATACTTTTTTTGAAAAAAAAAAAAACGTCAAAAATCTATATTTTACTTACATTCAGATATCTTCTTGAAGTCTTCATATTTGACCTAGTAGGACGGGCAATGAAATAAAAAAAAATACAAAAACATTGATAAATTTACAAAAACAATGACAGTCCAAAAACAAAAACTAAACTCCTGATATTTCACTTTACTTTAAAGAGTTTAAACAATTAAATATATATTTGTTTGTATTTTTATTTCAAAATTGTGCACTCATCTGCATTGTTAGCTAATAATGGTGCACTAATATATAATAGATTAGTTGTTCCCAAAACCAGTCCTCGTGACCCAACATTAATCCAGGATTTATGCATTTCCTTTTTTTTACTCCAATGGAGATACTAACAAAGCCTGGACTGTTGGTGGGCCATGATGGCTGGTTGGTGAGCCACTGAAATAGAGGAATTAAACACTAATTGTTGCTGCTATCAGAGTTCAGTTAGTTTATCTGTTTGCAAATTATGTTCCTTTGTTGGGTCTAACAAACAATTGTTTTTTTAGAGCATGCTCACAACCATAGTCAGGTCTGCTTTAAAGGTGTATGGAAGTTAAATGTCACAGTAAAAAGATAAATGAATGGATAAAAAGTAAACAGAAATATACCACTGCATAGTTTACAAATCTAAAAGGAAACTTACATTAATATACAATGAATATTTTTGCAATGTCAGACTAAAATAATTACATTGTGTTGAGATTTGACCACTACAAAAAATGCACATCTTTGGTAGCAGTCTCTTATAATCAGATATCCACTGTTATGGAAACATCTGAGCGTTTATACCACAATGGAATAAGTGGGGTTAAGTGAAGACGATGCATCAAGGAGTCAATGGAGTCATTCCTCTAAGATTCACAATGAAACTTGCTGACATTGGCTTAAAGTCAATAGCGAGTTGCAGTTACATATTTGCAAATTACTCACACTGCCACTTTGAGGCATTTATAATTAACCCCTTAAGGACCAAACGTCTGGAATAAAATGGAATCATGACATGTCACACATGTCATGTGTCCTTAAGGGGTTTAAAGACTTCTGACTTGATATACAGGTATAACAACATATCAATCCCTGTTGCACATGACTCTAAAAAGTAAAATGAACATCTCAAAATAGTGATTTTGGAACCTAGATGCTACTCTTAAAAGAAATGACAATGCTTACAATTTGCTAAGATTATGTCTAATGGCTGTCAGACAGATCTCAATAGTGGTACTTCCTACTTAAAGCTGCTCAGTCACTTTTCAAAACTAAGAAAAAATGAATGATGTGTACTACAGTAAAAATGAAAAATGCTCTAAATCCCTGTGTATAATTAATTTAATATACACCAAAACACAAAAACAATGTGTATAAACCAATAGAATAAACATATGCAAAATGGAACATACCACAAATCTAAATTTACTTTCTGACCTAAAATGCTTTTGAGATACTAAGTATAATGTACCCAAAAAGAAAACAAACATTGCATAGTGTGTACTATTATACTAAAGTGTACAAAAAAGGTTACACCTTCTATAAGTTGGTTTCCAACTCTAAAAACTGTATATAAAAAAGGTATGCTTGCAAAACCACAAAAAAGTAAGGTTAATAAGCAGAACATGTGACACAGTAATGTAGTTCTAAATATCAGTGATATATGTTGGTTGAATAATTGTCCAAATTAGACCAAAATATTCAACAATAATTATACATTGCTAATTATATCATGCTGACCGTTATGTCATCACTATTGAAAAGATGTGATGAGTTCCCTAAATCTCTCTTATTCACAAAGTGTTAAAGCACAACCAAAAGCTGTGATCATATGAGGGGGGATAAAAGTGTAAACATTGAACTAAAATTGTATACTTGGGCATCAATATCCATTACTGGGTATTAATACATATATTTTTCAGAAAACAGATCTGTGGATTGAACAAAATTGAAGTGGAAATTATTCCAATTTGGAAATTATTCCTTAAAGAGGTGAGTTTCCAGTTTTAAAATCATTCATTCAGTTACAAGAAAAAACATATCCCTACACTCAAAATAACAAAGCCTTAAAGAAAAAGACTATAAATGTAAAACTACCCCAAGGTGACTAGGGGTGGGACAATAGCTCCTCCCCCTCATTGTAACTTAAGGGCCCCACCCGCCGCTCATAGGTGTGGGCTGGGGGGATGGGACAATAGCCCCCCCTTGTAACTTAGGGACCCCACCCACCACTCATGTGTGGGGCAAGAGGGAGAGGCAGTAGGCCCCCATTGTTTATGACAGTGCCACTTTAAAAACTATCTCAAACTTGTTTAATCTCGGTCAGTCCCATTTTAGGGACTAACTGATGATATAATGGCAGTGATCATTTCAAAACAGCAGTAACTATTTTGGTCCAAGTACAATATAGATGAAGTGACTACAGCAACAGGGAGTTAGGGTCATTTGGGGGGGGGGGGAGGAGAATCTAAATTATATGAAAATATGTATGTGTTCACCATGTTTCAGTTTGCTCCTATATGATTGTCACACTGCTGACTCTACCATCTGACAAACTGATCCTTCGTAGTGAGTCCACATAGGTAGCAGATTTTTGCTTAAGTTATACTGAAGTCATTTTTATTGAGTGAACTTTTATTGCCAAATACAGATTTTGAATAAAAAGTCATACATGTTTAAAAGCAACAACTGTATCAATAATATTTTGAATATAATTTTTATGTAAGGAAAAAACTACTATACGTAAATGCATATTTTCTATGTATCAAATACCTTACAGGACACACTTTTAACCGAATATTTTTAAAGTGAAAACAGGGCCCGACCATGACATACCAAATTGGGAAACAACAGGGGATCTAAGATGATGCACATTTTGGTAACCAGTATTAAAACTTATGTTGAAGTCAATACACTTGTCACGATTCCGGGAACCCAACACGCTAACAGACACACACACACACAGAAAAGGTGCCGTACCGGACCTTAGAGTGGCCGGGCTAAGCACACACAGAATAGTCAGGAGACTGTCAGGATCGGGACAGGGATCCAACACGCAGAGTACAAATAGTAGAGAGATACGTATACCGGACCTTAGAATGGCCTGACTTAACGTAAGAACTACGTATAGAATGGTCAGAGACAAGCCGAGGTCGAGGGAACGAGAAGACAGGTAAGCGAGAGACAAGCCGAGGTCAAAGGATAACAGAGAAGCAGGAGAGTAATAACAAAACCGGGTCAGAACCAAAAGACAATCAGGATACAAGAGCACTGTGTGACTAGACTGGCTAGAACCACGACAGGGCAATGAGCAAATGCGGAAAGCTCCATTAAATACCCTGGCTCTAGAGAGTAATCACGCCTCCGACGAGTCCTGATTCGTCTTCCGGACTTGAGTGGCAGGTCGGACTGGATTAGCGTCATGACGTCGGCTATTGAGCGTCGCGTCATAAAAGGAAGTAGCTCCCTCGCGGCCGGCGTGTAAACGACCGAGGGAACCACGAGGAACGGGAGAAACAGACCCTCTGGAAGGAGAAACGTCTAAGTCTCTACCCCTCTCAGAGGTAGAGACTACAGGTACCCTGACAGTACCCCCCCTCTCAGAAACGCCCACCGGGCGGAAGGAACCGGGACGAGACGGAAAGCGGGAGTGAAAAGCCCTGCGAAGACGAGGAGCATGGACATCCTCCTGAGGTACCCAAGTCCTCTCCTCAGGAACATATCCTTTCCAGTCCACCAGGTATTGAACCCTCCCGCGGGAGATACGAGAATCGACGATGGAGTTGATCTCGTATTCCTCCTGGCCCTCAACCTGAACAGAGTGAGGAGGTGAGGCCTTGGAGGAGAATCTGTTACAGATTAACGGTTTCAGCGATGAAACATGAAAGGAATTAGGGATACGCAAAGCAGGAGGAAGTGCTAAGCGATACGCAACTGGATTAATTCGAGTCAGAATCCTGTAGGGCCCAATGTAGCGAGGAGCAAATTTCATAGAAGGTACCTTCAAACGAATGTTTCTAGTGCTCAACCATACCCTATCCCCAGGCACAAAACTTGGAGCCGCCCTTCTGCGTTTATCAGCGTGTTTTTTGTACAGTAAGGAATTATGTAGGAGAATTTGTCGAGTCTGATCCCACAATTTCCTCAGATTGGCAACATGAACATCAACCGACGGTAACCCCTGGGAAGAGGGGACCGAAGGAAGAACGGAAGGATGGAAGCCATAATTCATGAAGAAAGGGCTAGAGTGAGTTGAATCGCAAACGAGATTATTATGTGCGAACTCTGCCCAAGGAATCAGACCAACCCAATCGTCCTGGTGTTCCGAAACAAAACAACGCAGATATTGCTCAATTTTTTGATTGGTACGTTCAGCAGCTCCGTTAGACGGAGGGTGATAGGCAGAAGAAAAATTCAATTTGATGCCTAGTTGAGAACAGAATGATCTCCAGAAACGTGAAACAAATTGGGAGCCTCTATCAGAAGTAATTTCAGAAGGAATCCCATGTAAGCGAAAAATTTATCTTGCAAATATTTCCGCCAATTCAGGAGAAGTCGGAAGTTTAGGTAAAGGTACGAAATGTGCCATCTTGGTAAACCTATCCACCACCGTGAGGATAACAGTCTGTCTTTTAGAAGCAGGCAAATCTACAATAAAGTCCATAGCCAAACATGTCCAAGGTTTGTCTGGAATCTCCAAGGAATGTAAAAGACCATATGGAAGCGAATGAGGTAGTTTGGTCTTGGTACAGACCTCACAAGCTCCGATGAAATCCTTAACATCCCTCCGTAAAGAAGGCCACCAGAAATCCTTAGAGATCAAGGAATATGTTTTGCGAATGCCCGGATGACCAGCTACCTTACTCTCGTGAAGACACTGTAAGAGCTCCAGTTGGAGTTCAGGAGGAACGAAGTGTCTTGACGCAGGAGTCTGTCTAGGTGCCAGATGCTGCAACTTCATGATCTTGGCAAGCAGCGGAGAATGGATTTTGAGAGTTGTGTTAGCGATAATATTACACTTGGGTACTATAGAGGACAAAACCGGCTCTGATACTGCAGAAGGTTCATATTGACGAGACAAGGCATCGGCTTTAGAATTCTTAGAACCAGGTCTATATGTGAGTATGTAATTGAAGTGAGTGAGAAATATAGACCAACGAGCCTGCCTTGAGGATAATCGCTTAGCCTCCCCAATATAGGACAAGTTCTTATGATCCGTTAAGATAGTAACAGGATGCAAGGTCCCTTCCAATAAATGTCTCCACTCCTTTAAGGCCATGATAACCGCTAGAAGTTCCCTGTCACCAATGTCATATCTGCTCTCAGTACCGGACAATTTTTTGGAAAAATACCCACATGGATGTAATGGTTTATCCACACCTAACCTTTGGGACAGGATAGCACCTATCCCCGTCTCGGAAGCGTCAACCTCGAGTAGGAAGGGCAGAGTAGTATCAGGGTGAACTAAAATTGGTGCGGAAGCAAAAAGTTCTTTGAGAGTTTTGAAAGCAAGAAGTGCTTCAGTAGACCAATTCTTAGTGTCAGCCCCCTGTCTGGTCATATTGGTGATAGGAGCAATAATTGAAGAGTATCCTTTAATGAAACGTCTATAGTAATTGGAGAAACCAATAAACCTCTGAATGGCCTTGAGACCCTTAGGTAAAGGCCAATCTAAAATGGACTGGAGTTTCTCCGGATCCATCTTAAACCCCTCCCCAGAAATTACGTAACCAAGAAAGTTAGTCTGGGATTGGTCAAAGCTACATTTCTCCAATTTACAGTACAAGCCGTGTTGAAGGAGTTTGCGCAAAACCCTTCTGACCTGTCCGTGGTGAGTCTCAATTTCTCTAGAATGTATAAGTATATCATCGAGGTATACAATAACACAGTCATGTTGAAATTCCCTGAGAACTTCATTAATTAGGTCCTGAAATACTGCTGGTGCATTACAGAGACCAAAGGGCATTACTGTATACTCATAGTGCCCATAACAAGTATTGAACGCAGTCATCCACTCGTGTCCCTGCTGAATTCTGACCAAGTTATATGCCCCTCTGAGATCTAACTTAGTGAAGATCTTGGAACCCTTTAATCGATCAAAGAGCTCAGTGATCAAGGGAATCGGATAGGCGTTTCTAATGGTAATTTTATTCAAACCTCGGTAGTCAATGCAAGGTCTCAAAGTACCATCCTTCTTTTTAACAAAAAAAAATCCAGCCCCAGCAGGGGAGGAGGACCTCCTAATGAATCCCTTGTCTAGGTTTTCACGAATATACTCCTCTAGAACTAAATTCTCCTTTGTAGACAAAGGGTATACATGACCCCTAGGAGGCATAGTACCAGGAAGTAAATTAATCGTACAGTCAAAGGACCTATGTGGAGGTAAAGTATCGGCTTTTCTTTTGTCAAATACCGCCCTTAAGTCCAGGTACAAGGACGGTATTTGTACTTCTGTAGAGTCGGTAGAATTAGTAGGTGTGTTAACTGTGCAAAGCAGTGACACTCTCTTTAAACACTTCTCCTGACAATTCTGGCCCCATGAGACTATCTCTCCTAATTCCCAATCAATAATAGGATTATGTCTCTTAAGCCAGGAGTATCCCAGGACTATGGGAACAGAAGGAGATGAAATGAGTAATAGAGATGTCTCCTCCTCGTGTAGGATACCAGTAGTTAAATTAAGAGGTATGGTTTCACGAAAAATCACAGGTTCAACTAAAGGTCTACCATCTATGGCCTCAACGGCCAAGGGTGTGTCCCTTAACTGGGATGGGATAGTGTGTTTGGTGACAAAAACTTGGTCGATAAAGCTTTCAGCAGCTCCAGAGTCTATCAATGCCATCGTCTCTAGAGTTCCCTTCTCCCAAGTTAAGGAAACAGGTAATAGAAGCCTGTGATCCTTGTAATTATGAGTAGAGGACAAAATAGAAACACCCAAGGCCTGTCCTCTAGAGAAACTTAGGTGCGAGCGTTTCCCGGGCGATTGGGACAATTCAAACGTAAGTGACCTCTGACTCCATAGTACATACACAATCCCTCCCTTCTCCTGTACTGTCTCTCCTCCTCTGAGAGACGAGTATGGCCTATCTGCATAGGTTCTGGAAAAGGTGGTGTTTTGGCCTCAGGACTTTGAAAAGACGGAGCTAGTCTAAAAGAAGATCTACAGGTTCTATCTCGAGTGTTCTGCCTCTCTCTTAGACGTTCATCAATGCGAGAGATAAACGAAATTAAATCCTCCAAATTCTCAGGAAGCTCTCTAGTAGCTACCTCGTCAAGTATTACATCAGATAGTCCGTTTAGAAACACGTCTATATAAGCCTGTTCATTCCATTTAACCTCTGCCGCCAAAGACCTGAACTCTAGTGCGAAATCCACAAGTGTTCGGTTATCCTGTCTAAGGCGCAACAGTAATCTAGCTGCATTGACCTTTCTGCCAGGAGGGTCAAAAGTTATTTTAAAAGCAGCTACAAAGGCATTATAGTTGTATACTAATGGATTATCATTCTCCCACAACGGATTAGCCCATCTCAGAGCTTTCTCAACGAGTAAGGTGATAATAAATCCCACTTTCGCTCTATCTGTAGGATAGGAGCGGGGTTGTAATTCGAAGTGGATACTTATTTGGTTTAAAAAACCACGACACCTCTCAGGAGATCCAGCATAACGTACAGGTGGGGTAATTCGGGAAGAAGCCCCTACAGTAGCTACCTCTAGACCTGAACCCACAGGAGAAATAGAAGTATTACGCATCTCCTCTGGTGGATTATTAGGACGAGATAACAACGCCTGTAGCGCTAGTGCCATCTGATCCATTCTGTGCTCCATGGCGTCAAACCTAGGATCAGAAGAACCAAGCTGACTGTTTGTACCTGCAGGATCCATTGGCCCTGTCGTAATGTCAGGATCGGGACAGGGATCCAACACGCAGAGTACAAAGAGTAGAGAGATACGTATACCGGACCTTAGAATGGCCGGACTTAACGTAAGAACTACGTATAGAATGGTCAGAGACAAGCCGAGGTCGAGGGAACGAGAAGACAGGTAAGCGAGAGACAAGCCGAGGTCAAAGGATAACAGAGAAGCAGGAGAGTAATAACAAAACCGGGTCAGAACCAAAAGACAATCAGGATACAAGAGCACTGTGTGACTAGACTGGCTAGAACCACGACAGGGCAATGAGCAAATGCGGAAAGCTCCATTAAATACCCTGGCTCTAGAGAGTAATCACGCCTCCGACGAGTCCTGATTCGTCTTCCGGACTTGAGTGGCAGGTTGGACTGGATTAGCGTCATGACGTCGGCTATTGAGCGTCGCGTCATAAAAGGAAGTAGCTCCCTCGCGGCCGGCGTGTAAACGACCGAGGGAACCGCGAGGAACGGGAGAAACAGACCCTCTGGAAGGAGAAACGTCTAAGTCTCTACCCCTCTCAGAGGTAGAGACTACAGGTACCCTGACAGAGACAAGCCGAGTCAGGGGAACCAGAAAACAGGATAACGATAAACAAGCCGAGGTCAAAGGGTAGGAGAAAGTCACAGAGTCAGATTAACAAGCCAGAGAGTACGTAACCAGAAATCAGTAGTTCAGAATCAATACTATACAGCAAAGACCACAACAGGGCAGGGAGGAACAGGAAAGGTGAGTATAAATACCCTAGGTTAAATTCTGATTGGATAACTTCCAATCAGAATTAACAATCACACGTGGGAGATATCTAAGCCTCCCACTGTGATTGTGGTACTGTTGCTTTAACGCCGGGTCACTCACGTGACCCCGGCGTTTGCATAAATCAACGACCTTCCAGCATGCAGCGTTATACATGCTGCCGCTGGGAGGCGTGATGGATGCGAGCGGCGAGCGGCGGAGAGGAGACGCCGCTCGCCGACAGGTAGGAGGAGGGGAGACCGCGGGCGGCGATGGACTGAGGGTGAGTGCTGCGGGCTGCGAGCAGCCTCCCCTACTAGCCGCCCGCGGACCCCTGACATAACCCCCCCCTCGAGGACCGCCCAACGGGCGGGAAGCCGAAGGCTTCAAAGGAAACCGCGCATGAAAGGAGCGGACCAAAGAGGGCGCGTTCACGTCAGAGGCAGAAACCCAGGACCGCTCCTCAGGACCGTATCCCTTCCAGTCAATCAGATACTGCAAGCGACCCCGAGAAAAACGAGAATCAAGCAGGGCAGCCACGTCGTACACGTCACTAGAGGCTGCGCGGAGGGAAACTGGACACCTGAGAGGACCAGAGAATCGATTACAGAGCAGGGGCTTCAAAAGGGAGGTGTGAAAGGTGTTAGGAATACGCATGGAAGGAGGCAAGGCCAGGGAGTAGGACACAGGATTGACCCTACGCAATACCTTGAAGGGGCCAAGGAACCTGGGTGCGAATTTCATTGAGGGGACCCTGAGGCGGAGATTCTTAGAGGACAACCAAACCCTATCACCCGGAACATAAGAAGGAGCAGCACCTCTACGGCGATCAGCAAATCTCTTCTGAGCAACAGCCACTCGAGAAAGAGTAGCATGGACCTGATCCCACATCTTCCGTAAGGAGGTTAGGTGCTCGTCCAAAGCGGGTATTCCCTTGTCGGAGAATACGCCGGGAAGGACAGAGGCTTGGAACCCATAAGCAACCAAAAAAGGACTTAAGCCAGTGGACGAATGAGTCACAGTGTTTCTGGCGAACTCAGCCCAGGGAAGGAGGTGAGACCAGTTTTCCTGGTGTGCATTCGTGAAGCAGCGTAAATACAACTCCACAGATTGATTCGCCCGTTCGGCAGCTCCATTGGATTGTGGATGATAGGAGGTAAATGACAAGGAAATCCCCATCTCAGCACAAAAGCCCCTCCAAAACCGAGAGACAAACTGAGGACCCCTGTCGGATACGATATCCTGTGGTATACCATGCAAGCGGAAAACCTCATTGGCAAACACCCGAGCCAACTGAACCGCAGAAGGTAGTTTTTTGAGTGGAATAAAGTGTGCCATCTTAGAGAACCTATCAGTCACAGTCAAAATTACTGTCATTCCATCGGATGAAGGAAGATCAACAATAAAGTCCATGGATAGGTGGGTCCATGGTTTCTTGGGTACGGACAAAGGCATCAGGAGACCCTGGGGTTTAACAGTAGGGGACTTACACTGTGCACAAACACGACAAGCCTGCACATAATCCACTACGTCTTTCTTAAGTGAAGGCCACCAGAATTGTTGAAGGAGACCCTTGTATGTTTTGGTAACCCCTGGGTGACCAGCCGTTTTGGCGGTGTGAAATAAAACCAACAATTTCTTTCTATCTCTTTCTTTCACGTATAATCTATCAACAGGTGTCTCAGAGGGTGCTTGGGTTTGGTATGCCTTGATACCATCCAGGAAAAGGGACGAAATAACCAAACGGGTAGCGGCTATTATCTTAGACGTGGGTACAATGGGTTCAGGAGCGGGGGCAATAGACTCCAAAGGTTTGTATTGTCGGGAGATAGCATCAGCCTTGACATTACAGTACCCAGGCCTATATGTGATAATGAACTGAAAGCGTGAAAGAAATAAGGACCATCTGGCTTGACGAGAGGACAATCTTTTAGCTTCAGCTATATAGGAGAGATTCTTATGATCAGTGATAACCAGGATTTCGTGTCTGGCTCCTTCTAATAAGTATCTCCACTCTTTAAAAGCCATCACAATAGCTAATAGTTCCCTGTTCCCGACGTCGTAATTTTTCTCCGAATCAGATAGTTTTTTAGAAAAGTAGCAACATGGATGGAGGGGTTCGTTATAGGATAGTCTTTGTGACAATACAGCTCCCACACCTGATTCTGAAGCGTCTACTTCCATTACAAAGGGAAGGGAAGGATCGGGATGGTGTAACACAGGGGCAGTGGCAAATGCCTTTTTGAGAGTCTCAAAGGCTTTAATGGCTTCAGGAGTCCAAACCCTGGGGTGCAAACCCTTTTTAGTCAGTTTAGTGATAGGAGCAATGACTGATGAAAAGTTTTTAATAAATCTGCGGTAATAATTGGCAAAACCTATAAACCGCTGTATTGCTTTAAGGCCTTGAGGAAGAGGCCAAGACAACATGGCTTCTAATTTTGAAGGATCCATGCTGAACCCCTGTTCAGAAATGATGTACCCTAGGAATTGTACTGATTTTTGGTCGAATAAACATTTCTCCAATTTACAATAAAGACCATTTTGTAGCAATCTCTTAAGTACCTTCCTCACATGGGCATGATGAGACTCCAGATCAGGAGAAAACACAAGTATATCATCGAGATAGACCACGGCACAGACATGTAGTAAATCTCTAAGGACATCATTGATGAGGTCCTGAAAGGCAGCAGGAGCATTACACAGTCCGAAAGGCATGACTAGATACTCGTAATGCCCACTGCGTGTATTGAACGCTGTCTTCCATTCATCGTTTTCTTTTATACGAACCAAGTTATAAGCCCCCCTGAGGTCTAGTTTGGTAAAAAAATCTAGAACCTTTGACACGGTCAAACAACTCAGTAATGAGAGGGATAGGATAAGCATTTTTAACTGTTATATTATTCAGGCCTCTATAGTCTATACATGGCCTTAAATCGCCCTCTTTCTTGGCAACAAAAAAGAAACCAGCACCAGCCGGAGAGGAGGACCTTCTGATAAAACCTTTACGTAAGGATTCCTGTATGTACTCCTCCATGACCTGGTTTTCTTTCTCAGAAAGCGGGTAGACCTTGCCCCTAGGAGGCATCTTTCCAGGTAAAAAGTTTATGGCACAATCATAATCCCGATGTGGGGGTAGTCTATCAGCTTCCCTTTTTTCAAAGACCAATGCGAGGTCTGCATAGACAGGGGGGACAGAAACAGAAAGGGGTTTAGCTGTAGGGACATTGAGTAAACAAACGGGACGTAAACGGACCATACAGTCTCGTTGACAGGATTCCCCCCCAGGAGAGTATATCCAAACAACCCCAATCAAGTACCGGGTTATGCTTAACTAACCAGGGGAAGCCCAGTATGATGGAAGCTGTAGGGGAGTCAATTATTTGGAAGGTTATCCTTTCTTTGTGTAAGGCACCCACGGCCATTACCATTTCTTGGGTCTCATGGGTCACCAGGGGTTTCTCAAGTGGTCTACCATCTATGGCCTCAACGGCCAAGGGTGTGGCCTTTTGGATCAGATTTAAGGCTGCGGTTTTAGCAAAGTTCTCATCGATAAAGTTATCTGCAGCACCTGAATCGATCAAGGCTTTAGTTGTAATCGTGGTTTGATTGACCAAAAGAGTAACCGTAATGAATGGTCTGGAGATGGACACATGAGGGGAAAAAACCATAACACCCGAGGCCGACCCCTCTCTAGGCCTTAGGTGCTGTAGTTTCCCTGCAAACTAGGACAGTTACTTCGGAGATGCCCCCTCTTACCACAATAAAGGCACAAACCCTCCCTTCTGCGGTATGTCCTTTCAGCTTCAGATAAGCCTACAGCACCTAATTGCATGGGTTCGGGAGGTGGTTGAGTAGGGGGAGGTAACGCTAGTAGTGCAGTACTGGGTAAAGCAGGTAACCCCTGTGTATTCATTCTTCTTTGACTACGCCTCTCTCTTATACGGTTGTCAATTAGAATTATATAATCTATTAGATCATCCAGAAGAATAGGCAATTCCCTGGATGCTATTTCGTCTAATATGTAAGCGGCCAAACCCTCCTGAAAAGCTGTTACGAGAGAGTCGTTATTCCAAACCACTTCAGCTGCCAGAGTGCGGAATTCAATGGTATAATCCGCTACTGATCTACTGCCCTGTCGGATCCTGAGCAGAGCTTTGCCAGCAGAAGCAACCCGGCCGGGCTGATCAAACGTACGTTTGAAAGCTGTTAGAAAGTCTGCAAAGGACATTGGGGACGTGTTCTCCCACATGGGGTTGGCCCATGCTAGAGCTTTTCCTGACAAATGGTTGATCAGAAAAGCAATTTTGGCTCTGTCAGTGGGGTATGAGCGCGGATTCATCGCCAAATGAATATCAATTTGGTTGAGGAAACCACGGCACGATGCTGGATCACCGCTATAGCGCTGAGGTGGCGTCATGTGAACCACGTGAGCAGGAGCGGTTACCGGATCAGGGCTGGGTTCTGGCCCAGAAGCAACAACTTCTTGAACGGCAGGTTGCAAGTGGGCAGTACGAGCCAGTATGGTTTGTAAAGCCTGGGCAAACTGATCCATACGATGGTCTAAACCATCCATTCTAGCCTCCTGATTAACTAGGAGCTGTGGAATGTCAGCAGGTTCCATAATGGCCCTGTTGTAATGTCACGATTCCGGGAACCCAACACGCTAACAGACACACACACACACAGAAAAGGTGCCGTACCGGACCTTAGAGTGGCCGGGCTAAGCACACACAGAATAGTCAGGAGACAAGCCGAGTCAGGGGAACCAGAAAACAGGATAACGATAAACAAGCCGAGGTCAAAGGGTAGGAGAAAGTCACAGAGTCAGATTAACAAGCCAGAGAGTACGTAACCAGAAATCACAAGTTCAGAATCAATACTATACAGCAAAGACCACAACAGGGCAGGGAGGAACAGGAAAGGTGAGTATAAATACCCTAGGTTAAATTCTGATTGGATAACTTCCAATCAGAATTAACAATCACACGTGGGAGATATCTAAGCCTCCCACTGTGATTCTGGTATTGTTGCTTTAACGCCGGGTCACTCACGTGACCCCGGCGTTTGCATAAATCAACGACCTTCCAGCATGCAGCGTTATACATGCTGCCGCTGGGAGGCGTGACGGATGCGAGCGGCGGAGAGGAGACGCCGCTCGCCGACAGGTAGGAGGAGGGGAGACCGCGGGCGGCGATGGACTGAGGGTGAGTGCTGCGAGCTGCGAGCAGCCTCCCCTACTAGCCGCCCGCGGACCCCTGACAACACTTATACAGACACTAGACCTGTGCATTTGCATTTAGAGGACATTTGGCAGTTAAGAATAACAAACAGCAGAATCTCCAAATCCTAAATTGTGGGTGATCTTTCAGCCAATGAGCTTGCCAAGTCCTGCACTTTTACCTCAGTACATCAGCTTCCAAGAATTTCATGATGGACGAAATTCTTCTATGCTACCTTAGTCATTCATTAATTCAGCCAATATATGATTGTGAATGACACGATTTTAATTCATAGAAAAAAAAGGAATATTTGGTGAAGACCAAAATATATACAAAATACTGGTTAAGGAACATGCACACGCACACACAAATTAAATACAGTTTTAAATGTTACAAGGCTACTTAACTTCTCCTATCTCAACAAGCAAATATGGAGATTTGGTTACACTTCCTGAAACCCTTTCGCAAACCATGTTGCAATACCCACATATTAGTGGATCCTACACTCATTTTAACATGGGAGATAAACATGTTAAGTGCAATACTTACTGCTTAAACTGTTTAATTGACTACTCAAATGTATGCTTTCCAGTGGTCATCTACAAAGGTGCACCTAGAGTGGAGGGAAAGGGTACTCACTCCAATAGGAATCATTCCTTTGGAGGCAACATTAAAAAAAAGCATAATTTTTTTTAGGAGAATTTAGAACTGTATTGTGTGTGTGAGTGTGTGTGTGTGTATATTTGTCAGAATTAATGTCATTTGATTCAGAATATATATGGTAAATTATCCAATCTGGTTTATGTAAAACACGACAGAATGTTGGTTGGTGGTCTCACTCCTTCCTTACATTGGTGAGGCAATAGGGCAATTTTACCCAACACCATAAGTGCTGAAGCGACTAGTAGTAATTATTGTGCTGCTTTGTCTGCTTAACCTGTTGGAAAATAAGAAAAATAAAGAATGTGTCCTGATTCATCCAAATTAAAATAAATGTATCAAATTTATTGGATGGAAAAAAAAAATAGATAAATTCAAATGAGCAGTATTTTTTTTTTTTTTTACCCGTGTGCAAGTCTAAATCAAGCACACAAACAAATTTTATCCAGGCAAAAAGCTTACTAATATTACATCTAATGTCAATAGTAATAGCATTATACAATACAAGTTGGTCATTATTATTGCATTCACTCTACATACATTATAATGTTAATGAATACAAAACAATGAGTCAAGTTTTAGCCTATTGTGCATATGTGTAAGCAAAGGTCACTCATGTCAGGTACTAAAACTAAATATTATTAATATGAGGAATTATTATTCTGTTGTGTGAGCTCAAGAACTTGCCAGTGCATTGCCAAGGGAATCCATGGCGATGCTCTGATTGCCCAAAGCTTGTCAGTTAAACAAGGTCTGCACCTGGTGAAGGTGCAAATCCATGACTGCCCGCCCACCCCACTCGCAATAGAATATTGCGGGTAGCTGGGCCGGTGAAATAGATCTCTGACCTTTTCAGTGGCCTATGAAGAGATTCAGAGTCCTTGGGGTCGGTGGTGGCCAGCATGTACTGGCAGAGAAGATTATTCCACTGTTGATCTTGGCCCATGGCTATCACAACATTTATCTGGTGTGTGCAATGGCCAGTCCGGGAATGGCTCAAACAATAACCTTAAAGTACCTATTTTTTCAAGCCCAACTCTTTTCTTTACAATTTAAATATTCAAATATTATTTTTTATTTTGACATGACTAATATTATAAAAGAAAAATACAATTATGTACATTTAATTTAATTATATTTGTATTCTGTACATGTCCTTACAGTACTCTGTTTATTATTTATTCATATCAGCAAAAACCTGTGAATCTCTCTTTGTTTTTTTGAAGTGTAACACACTGTGCATAATATTCCTGGCATGAAACTAGCATTCACACAGTGTTAGTGGTCAGATTTAGCATTACTGTCACATGTATCTATCTATACCTTCTAGAGGGAAGATAATATTTGACAGGCTATGTTCAACACCATTGAGTCCGATTAAATATATAGGTGTATTAAGGGTCACAGAATGCAATGTTGGCTACACTTTTTATGTAAATTCCTTAAAGGTCATTGGGAACATTAGAAGTAGTTTAGTCAAATTTGGTTGAATAATTTTAGGGGTTAACTTGAGTATTTGATCGTCCATATTGCTGATTGACAGTTCTTCATTTCTTTTTTCCTGCAGGTTTTCAATCCATTTTATGTCTTTCAATCATATTCAATGAGTATTTGGCTAGCTACAGGCTATCTTGAATATACCATGGCAATACTAACCATGACTGTTATGTCTATTATTGCAACGATATATAATTTGAGAGTGGTATGTATGTGAATTCATAAAAAAAACTCTTCATTTTACTCCCTTATATATTCTATTCTAAAAAGAAAAAAAACTATGGTAAATATTAAAATAATGTTTCTTTTTTTTTTCTAGCAATCAGTCAAATTACACAAAATGGCGGCATCCTACAACAGTGTCATGGTTACCCTGCTTCAAAAAAATGGAGGTAACAACAAGCAGTAATATTTAGATGTCAGAAAAAAGAAGATAATTATTTCTAGAAAGATTTAGATACAATGTAAAAGTAGGTTTCACGATTTCTACCTCTTAAAAAGTGGGTAGACTTCTTGTGGGGTTGTGTGTTTGTGAATAGGGCAGTTTGCAGTGTAGTGTGTGTGCATAGATGGTTGTTGGTGTAGTGTGTGTATATGGGCTGTAGTGTGTCTTTGTGAGACGGGTTTGGTAGTATGTGGGATGGATAGGGGTTGAAATGTATATGTTGGGGCTAGGATGAAAGTATCACATCATTGCTGTGTCAACCTACATCAGTGCTTTGATAGGGAAGCCAGAGCATTGAACTTGACCTACTCTACACCCGCTGGAAGTTTTAACTCTCCCTCCTAGCCCCTGATGGCATTAGTTGGACTGGCCAGTGAGGTAGATCTTTGATCTCCACATCAGCCATGGAGCCCTCTGTCTACTAGCACTGTCTGGCCCCACAAAGGATGGCCCTAATCCGGAACTAATCATGAGGATGGTTCTCTTATAGAATATGTGAACCAATGCCTCTTCTGAATGACCCAAAGAGGTTAATTCAAAAGTGCTGATTTCAAAACTGTAGTTAAAGATGTGCTATTTTAGCCTAAATTTTGCAATTCAGTTTTCAGGTCCCAACCATTTGCAGTTTGGTAAATGCTTACCATTTACAAAAGATTTGAGCATTTCCTTCTTTACTGAGCACCTCTGATATATGTGGAATATTCACTAGAATTGACAAGAAGACTGTGAAATTTAAGCTGAATTGGATGCATTGTAAAATTAGATGTGTGAATTTATCTAATTTTGCTGGTTTGCAATTCCATTGTCAATTCTACATAAAACATACAGGCCTACTTTCAGCCACATAGAAGAGTACACAGACTCAGTCAGAAGATACAACACACAGATTAACTTTTAGTCACACAGTAAAATAAGCCCATGGGTGTTGTTAGGTTCCAGAATACGTTAGGCTTAATAACACAACCTCTCACATTCCCATTGTATGCCCATCTCCAGTTCCATACCTCATTGACTCCACATATGCTGCCTTCAAATGTATACAGTAATCATTATTGAAAAGTAGATCCCCACATGTTTTAAAACTGCAGCTTTCATGATGCTTTGTCATTCTAAAGGCATGCAACACATCATGGGAGTTGTAGTTCCTTTTCAACACCTCTGCTTTATACAGTCTCTTTTACGTCTGCATTCTTTTTCACCATTTGTGTGTATATATATATATATAAATACATATACACACACACACACACACACACATACCCTTTCTCTTTCATTCCCCTTTTTTTGCTATTCTCCTTCAGCTTTGCACTGTGGAATATGCCATCTATATGCATCCTTTCTTTACCAATTTCCCATGCCTATTCTTACTGTTTATGCTATATCACTTGTCCTTTCTAGCTAATTCATATAATCCCTTAATAGTTTTTTCTTTTCATCTTTTTAAAGGGTTACTCTAACCCTTCTTCCCTTTGGATAATGCCTTACTGGCAACAGACCTATTGGTCCCTCTCTACAAAAATGCTCAAAGAGCGTTTTCAAAATAAGTTTTACACACCTTAATCTAGCATGGGGCAAAGCCCCTGGTGCTGCACTGTGAACTCCTGTCCGATGTCACGGTAGCTGTTCCCCATTGATCATATGGTTTTTTGGCAGCACATACGAAACAATCATGTTTGGCCCACAAAAGAAAACCAAAAATGCTACTAAGAGTATCTAATGTTGTCACGGGTGAAATATGGTACATATGAGATCGTTATAGTCTAAAGGCAATACACTAAAAATAAAACAACTTTTAATTGTATAAATATATATTCCTAAGACCACTAAATAATTGTCTATCTCTCCTCCTGCTTCTAGCAGCTGGTGCTGTCTCTCCCAACCCAGGGCCCATCATCTCTTCTCCTCACACTAAGTTAACCAGAAACCACACAAATCTCATCCCAATACCATGCCATCTATCTCCATCTACCAATACTCAGTGTGCAATCTGGAACACCCGCTCCATCTGCAGCAAAATAAAATTAACAGCCATACAAGATCTCTTCGTCTCAAATTTGTTCACACTTCTTGCACTCATGGAGACCTGGCTGTCCCCCTCTGAACCGTTACTCCTGCTTCCTTATGTTATGGTGGGCTACAATTCTCCCACACCAAACAACTGTAAAGGAGGTGGTGTAGGTATCCTTCTCTCCCCTCAATGTACCTTTTAACCTATCCTCCCTGCCCCTGCCCTGTCCTTTTCTTACTTTGTCTGTCTATTTAAACCCACTCATCTAAGAAGTGGCCTCATTTATTGCCCTTCAGTCATCCTAGGCTATTCAATAAGCACTTTTTTTCCTGGCTACCCAATTTCCTCTCCTCTAGCACTCCTTCCCTCATTCTTGGGGACTTTAATATCCCAATTAGCAACCCCAACTGCCCTGATGCCTCTTGTTTGCTCTCTGTAGCCTCCTTCATCGAACTCACACAGTGGTCTAGTCTAATTCAGCAACTCATAGAGCAGGAAACACTCGTGACCTCATCTTCACCAATCTCTGTACCACCTCTAATCTCTCCAATGTTCCATTTTCTCTGACCACCATCTACTGTCCATTGATATCCGCATACCCCGTACCCAAACTACATTACCCTCACCACATCAGTCTTGCAAAAACCTCCATTGTCATGACCTACAGCTATTCTCCACCAACCTCCAAAGTCTCCATTCACCCATCTCAAATCTCACCTGCCCCTAACACCGCAACCTCCTTCTACAAAGCCACTCTCTCCTCTCAACTAGACATCATTGCACCTCTTACACTAAAACGCACTAAGTGCCCCCAATTACAGCTTTGACTCCCACTCTGCGTCTGACTTCCTGCACTATAAATTTTTGCTGCGCTCCTACAGTCTGGCTCTTTCCTCTTCAAAAGAAAACTACTTCAACACTCATAGCTAGTGATGTCGCGAACATAAACTTTTTGGTTCGCGAACGGCGAACGCGAACTTCCGCAAATGTTGGCGAACGGGCGAACCGGGCGAACCGCCATAGACTTCAATGGGCAGGTGAATTTTAAAACCCACAGTGACTCTTTCTGGCCACAATAGTGATGGAAAGGTTGTTTCAAGGGGACTAACACCTGGACTGTGGTATGCCGGAGGGGGATCCATGGCAAAACTCCCATGGAAAATTACATAGTTGATGCAGAGTCTGGTTTTAATCCATAAAGGGCATAAATCACCTAACATTCCTAAATTATTTGGAATAACCTGCTTTAAAACATCAAGTATGATGTTGTATCGATCAGGTAGTGTAAGGGTTATGCCCGCTTCACAGTGACAGACCAAACTCCCCGTTTAACGCACCACAAACAACCGCAAACAGTCCATTTGCACAACCGCAAACTCCCCATTTGCACAAGGTTGGATACCAAGCTAGCCATGTCTCGTTCCTTGTCCTCACTGATGTCATTGAAGGTCTCTTCCTCCACCCAGCCACGTACAACACCAAGGGTCCCCGAAAGGTGACAACAAGCCCCCTGGGACACCTGCTGTGTTTGGTCTTCCACCTCCTCAAAGCCACCTTCCTCCTCTGACTCCTCTTCTTCAGACTCCTCTCTCTGCATTGCCTATCTCTGCATTATTATAAGGTGTGTTAAGTAGTACTATTCCTATCAGTTTAATCCCTGTTACGTCCCCTATCAGGGGACGTGTATATAAGGCATTGATTTTAGGAAGCGTGAGATGGAAAAAGATGCTTGGTCGGTCCTCCTACTTCAAATTTGGGGCACTGCGCATGCAATCTAATGTGCCACCAGATAGGAGTGGTGTGTTAAGTAGTACTATTCTCATCAGTTTAATCCCTGTTACGTCCCCTATCAGGGGACGTGTATATAAGGCATCGATTTTAGGAAGCGGGAGATGGAAAAACATGCTTGGTCGGTCCTACTACTTCAAATTTGGGGCACTGCGCGTGCAATCGAATGTGCCACCAGATAGGAGTGGTGTGTTAAGTAGTACTATTCCTATCAGTTTAATCCCTGCTATGCCCCCTATCAGGGGACGTCTATATAAGGCATCAATTTTAGGAAGCGGGAGATGGAAAAAGATGCATGGTCGGTCCTCCTGCTTCAAATTTGGGGCACTGCGCGTGCAATCTAATG
The DNA here is from genome assembly GCF_036172605.1 of Pelobates fuscus. Taxonomy (NCBI): domain Eukaryota; kingdom Metazoa; phylum Chordata; class Amphibia; order Anura; family Pelobatidae; genus Pelobates; species Pelobates fuscus. Next base: position 141,384,496 of record NC_086318.1, read on the forward strand.
TGCCACCAGATAGGAGTGGTGTGTTAAGTAGTACTATTCCTATCAGTTTAATCCCTGTTACGTCCCCTATCAGGGGACGTGTGTATAAGGCATCGATTTTAGGAAGCGGGAGATGGAAAAAGATGCTTGGTCGGTCCTCCTACTTCAAATTTGGGGTACTGCGCGTGCAATCTAATGTGCCACCAGATAGGAGTGGTGTGTTAAGTAGTACTATTCCTATCAGTTTAATCCCTGTTATGTCCCCTATCAGGGGACGTGTGTGTATAAGGCATCGATTTTAGGAAGCGGGAGATGGAAAAAGATGCTTGGTCGGTCCTCCTACTTCAAATTTGGGGCACTGCGCGTGCAATCTAATGTGCCACCAGATAGGAGTGGTGTGTTAAGTAGTTCCCCTCATCAGGCCTTTTTTAGTCGAATGTATCGCCCACTGTCAGTCCCTTCGGGATCCATCCCTCATTCATCTTAATAAAGGTGAGGTAATCTAGACTTTTTTGACCTTTCTGACAGCACACTTGAAGCGGGGCAGGCTAGAAGTTCTATCGCAAATTGGGATAGCTCAGGTCACAGGTCAAGCCTGCACACCCAGTAGTCAAGGGGTTCATCGCTCCTCAGAGTGTCGATATCTGCAGTTAAGGTGAGGTAGTCTGCTACCTGTTGGTCGAGTCGTTCTCTGAGGGTGGACCCCGAAGGGCTGTGGCGATGCTTAGGACTTAAAAAGCTCTGCATGTCCTCCATCAACAACACGTCTGTAAAGCGTCCTGTCCTTGCCAGCGTGGTCGTGTGAGGAGGAGGATTACTTTCACCTCTTCCCCTGTTAGTTTCCCGTTGTGCTGTGACATCACCCTTATACGCTGTGTAAAGCATACTTTTTAATTGATTTTGGAACTGCTGCATCCTTTCCGACTTGCCGTAATTCGGTAACATTTCAGGCACTTTCTGCTTATACCGGGGGTCTAGTAGCGTGGACACCCAGTACAGGTCATTCTCCTTCAGCCTTTTTATACGAGGGTCCCTCAACAGGCACGACAGCATGAAAGACCCCATTTGCACAAGGTTAGATGCCGAGCTACTTATGTCCTGTTCCTCATCCTCAGTGATCTCTCTGAAGGTATGTTCTTCCCCCCAGCCATGTACAACACCACGAGTACCAGATAGGTGACAACGAGCACCCTGGAATGCCTGTTGTGGTTGGTCTTCCTCCTCCTCCTCAAAGCCACATTCCTCCTCTGACTCCTCTTCCTCACAATCCTCTTCCAGCGTTGCCGCAGGTCCAGCAAGCGATGCTGATAAGGCTGTTTCTGGTGGTGATGGTGACCACAACTCTTCCTCTTCACGCTCATCTACGGCCTGATCCAGCACTCTTCGCAAGGCACGCTCCAGGAAGAAAACAAATGGTATGATGTCGCTGATGGTGCCTTCGGTACGACTGACTAGGTTTGTCACCTCCTCCAAAGGATGCATGAGCCTTCAGGTATTGCGCATGAGCGTCCAGTAACGTGGCAAAAAATTCCCAGCTACGCAGAGGCTGTCCTAGCACCCCGGTCATACAAATACTCGTTAACGGCTTTTTCTTGTTGGAGCAGGCGGTCGAACATTAGGAGTGTTGAATTCCAACGTGTCGAGAGCCACAGAGCCATAGAAGGAGACAAAGTTCCCCAACCAACTACCGCTCTCTCGCTACTGCCATTTGTCTCCAAGATCCTTGAGAGAGTTATATATGCGAGATTGACAGACTTCTTCAAATCCAACTCTCTGCTTGACCTGCTTCAATCTGGATTCCGCGCTCATCACTCTGATACTGATACTGTTAATAATCAGCAGCTTCTTCTCATCTTCCGTAATCTCGGTCTACGAGATACCTCTCTCCTCGTGCTCCTCATACCTCTCCCAGCACTCATTTGGTGTTTCTCTCTCTGGCTCTGCCTCTTCTCCCCAATCCCTTTCTGTTGGTGTTCCCCAAGGGGTCTGTCCTTTGTCCCCTATTGTTCACTGCCTTCCTTGGTAAACTCATCAGCTCCTTCGGCTTCCGGTATCATTTATATGCGGATGACACACAAATGTATCTGTCCTCCCCTGACTTCTCACCACCCCTATTGACTCATGTATGACTGACTCTCTGCTATTTCCAACTGGATGGCTGCTCATTTCCTTAAACTGAACCTGTGCAAAGCAGAACTTCTGGTCTTCCCTCCCTCAAGTGTTGCTGTTCCTATGTCTGTCTCCTTCCAAGTCAATGGCGCTACCATCCGCTCTACCTCTCAGGCTCGCTGCCTAGGTGTTCACTTTGACTCTGACCTCACCTTCACCCCTCATGTCCAATCAATTGCCAAATCCTGTCGCTTCCATCTCAAAAACATTGCCCCATTCCGACCCAATTTAATGCCTGATACGTCAAAGGTGCTTTTCCATGCCGCTGTCCTCTCTTGCCTTGACTACTGTCATCCACTTCTCAGTGGTCTTATGTGTTCCCAACTTGCCCTGTTACAGTCTATAATGAATGCAGCAGTGAGGCTCATCTTCCTGTCTGCCCGCACCTCCCACGGCTCCCCCCATGTCAGTCCCTACAATGGCCTCCCGTAAGATATAGGACTCAATTTAAGATCCTGACACTTGTTTACAAATCTCTACACAATGCTGCTCCAACCTACTTATCCTCACTTTTACACAAATATGTCCCATTTACTCCCCTACGCTCTGCCGGAGACCTACCTCTGATGCTCGCCTTAAAGACTTCTCTAGGGCTGCACATTTCCTATGGAACGCCCTTCCCCTCTCTGTTAGACCTCCACCCAATCTCCACTCCTTTAAAAAAATATTTGAAAACTTCTTTAGGAAAGCATATCAATTACACTGTGAAGCTTTCCCTCCCTGCACCCTTATTCCTCTCCTGCAACTGTCGTCAAAACAGAAAACACTAAGCCCTCAATGAATACTATCATTGCAACTTACTTTTCTACTCTTACCTTTTGTATATGAAAGACAAACAGGGCATCTGCAGGCTAGAGTTTACTCCCACCTGACCACCAGGGATTCTTCACTGGATCACCAGGGATTGAAATATGTCCCTTCTCCCTGAACAAAGGTAAGATGGGAGGGGGGATATACAATTTAATAATTTTTTAATACATTTTTTTTTCAATTGCTCCCACCTGCCCCCAAAAACACAATACACACTCACAGACAGCATACACACACACTGCCCCCCCCCATACACACAGCCCCCATCACACACACTGCCCCATCACACACACTACCCCCGATACACTCACTGCCTTCCCATACACTCACTGCACCCATCACTTACACACACTGCCCTCCCATACACACTGCCTTCCCAAGTGTTCTGATTCTGAAGCCCCGCTCGTGAATAACGTCTATGCACAGACCCATGCTCAGCAAAACAGAAATTTTCATTTCATAATGAATCGTAATATTTTAAAAAACAACAAATTGCAACTTTTAGGCAAACATAGCTAGACAGTTTGGCTAGTTTTGTCCAAATTGTACAATTCACAGGGTTATTTACTAAAGTGTGAATTCAAAGTGAATTCAAAATTTAAATCCGAAGTAGCTGAACTAGACGCATAGCTAAATTGCTGAATGGTTCCAGGGTGGCTACTTTTTACCTTAAATGTGTAATTGACTTTAAATTTGCTTTTAATTCTCACTTTAGTGAACAACTCTCTATGTTTTCAGTCCACTACAGTTGGGTTTTAGTGAATAATGTGCAAAATACTCCCTCAGCCAAAGAGTAAGACAAACAGATCCATGTATAGTTACACAATAAAATATACAGACCCATTCAGATTGATTTGAGTCAAGTTCATTAGTTACTGGCTACTCACTTTTGCCATTTAGTGTACCTTGAAATTGCCCACTATAGCTGCCATTTTGATTTTCCATTAATTTGGCCCGGTGGTTTATTAATTATTATGCTGCCATGTTTCTAGTCATGACTAGACAATTGGCGTAATATTTATGTTTGTTCAATTATTCTGTTATTCCAGCATTATTTTTTTTTCCAGAATTCATTTTAATATTCTATTTAATTACAATATTTTATATTATTTATGGTAGGTGACAACATAAGTTTTATGTTTGTGTCAAACTATTGTACATCTGTTACTGACACATTTGGTGTTCTCTCAATTTTGTATTACATCACATTTTTTTAGAAATGTAGTTTTGAGGTGTAATGATGTGAAAAAATTTTATGAGTGTAATAATATTATCCAAAAAATAACATGCATATTTTGCTTGTTCAATATAATGGTCTTGTTGAACTCTTAACATCTGAATAAATAATTTGTTTTTTCACCAGAAATTAAAGAAGTGGAATCTCAGTCTTTGGTCCCAGGAGATGTGATCATATTAGCTAAAAACAAACTATTCTTACCCTGTGATGCAATACTAATTAGTGGTGGGTGCACTGTCAATGAAGGCATGCTAACAGGTATGTGCATATAATAATTCAAAGTACTGTACTTTTTTGTTCAGATTGTAGCATTGCAACCTCTGCATTGACGCAAATGTGAGCTGGCCAACAAGTTTGACTTTATTGGGTAACTATGATAGTGATCAACTAAATTTTTCAATGGTTCTCAGGCTAACTGACAATTATATTGAGTAAGGCTAGATGACTATCCCCTCTTTTCTCCCCTCTGTTGAGTGAGAGGAATGAGGTGTAAACTATACTAAGTAGTGGGTGCTCAGTACTTCCTGTTGCACATCATGTCCACAAGTAGCAGGAATTATATACAGTCGTGATTCATGGGGCCACTATGACCTATGGCCAAAATTGCATGAACTCATATATGGAAGCAGAAAAAAGGGCAAGAGAAAAGATGTGAGTGACTTTGGCAGGGGCCAAATAGTGATGACTACATGACTGGATCAGAGCATCTCCAAAATGGCAAGTTTTGTGGTTGCTCCCGGTATGCTGTGGTTATTACCTAACAAAAGTGGCGCAAGGAAGGTCAATCAGGGAACCGGTGTCAGAGTAATGGGCAGCCAATGCTCATTGACACTCTTGGGGAGTGAAGGCAAGCCCATCTGGTTCGATCACATAGAAGAATAACTGTAGCTCATTGTAACGGACACCTTCCATTGATGGATGCTCCTAGCGCTTCCTGAGGACTCCACGCACTGCAGACGACACCACAACCACCGCAGACTCCACAACCGCCGTAGCTTAACTGGAGCCGCGCCGTCTTCCTTCCACCCTGTATGAACCTCCAGCATTCAGGACCATGTGGGGAAGACCTCTCCTCCAGGAGAGCGTATCAGGAACAAGAGTTAAGTGATTAAAGATCCAGGGAATATGCAGCGCATAGCAATCCCCAGTGTGATATAGCAGCTCCCTCCAATAACGAGACAAGGCTACGTATTGAGGGTCAAGAAGATGTCTGAAGTTTAACGACAGGGACTCTGCTTTTATGCAATTCTCCCCTGCAAGGGAGACACCCACGTCCAATTAAACATTACCCAATCCCACAATGGTTACCTCCCACAGATTCCCTCCCCTTAGCCTGAGAGGTAACCCAATTATAACATACAATTTAAACATACATTTTTATACATTTCTATACCTCCAAAACTATGCAATCTTCATAAAAAATATTAATAATCAGCATACTTTACTTACAAACATATCCAAAATTCAGCTAATTCCCTACAGGGGTTAAAGAGTTAGCTGGAAGTCCTTTATGACCGACCGCAAGCACATTTCCCTGCCCAAAACAGTTCCACAGATTCAGGCTGAGCGGTCGGTCTATTTCTGCCCTGAAAAGTTACAAAGTCCCATCCGAAGACGGCGTTCAAATCATCGAACTCATTTTGACTTTTGTCGAAGTGTCGAAGTGGAACTAGGATTGTTTCCGTGGTGTTATATTGTCTACCAGAGGTCTGTTTTACACCCAGAAACGACAAAGTCCCGTTCGAATGTGGGTTCGAATCTTCGAACGGGACTTAGTCTCAAGCAGTGTCGAAGGGTAGACGAAGGTGCAGCTCACCGCGTTCGACTGGATTAAAATGGCCGCCGCCACGTGTTCGACTGTAATGGCGGCCACTTCGACGACTTCGGCACTTCGACGGCTTCGGCACTTCGACTGCATTCGAAGTGCCAGTTTAAAAGTTGGAACACTGCTCCCAAGTAGTTAAAGGGCCAGGAACAGCATACAAACATCCATTGTGCCCAAATAAAAGTCTCAAAGGGCAATACCTTCCAGGGCCAGAGTCGCAGGGCAGGAGGCTAGCAATAAGTCTTCTCCAATGGCAAATGGCAGTTTGTCACACTCATATTGCTGAAAAACATAATGCTGCCCATGATAGAAAGATGCATTACCGCTGCTTATTGGGCTGCATAGCAGCAGACTGGTCAGATTGCCCATGATGACCCCTGTCCACTGACAAAGCACTTTCAATGTGGATGTGAGGATCAGAAATGGACCATGGAGCATTGGAAGAAGGTTGCTTGGTTTGATGAATTCCATTTGCTTTTAGCTCAGGTGGATGGTCAGGTACGTATACGTCATTTTTCTGGGGAAGAGTTGGCAGCAGGATGCATTATTGAAAGAAGGCAGGCCAACATGGGCAGTATAATGCTCTGGACAATGTTCTGCTGAGAAACCTTGGGTTCTGGCATTCTTGTGAATGTTACTTTGACACATAACACCTTCTTCATGCCAATGGTGTTCCCTGATGGCACTGGCCTCTTTCCACAGTATAATGCACTCCACCACATTGCAAAAAGTGTTCAGGAATGGTTTGAGGAACATGACAAAGAGTTTAAGGTGTTGCCTATGCCTCCAAGTCCCACAGATCACAATCCGATTGAGCATCTGTGGGATTTGCTGAAACAACAAATCCAATCCATAGAGTCCCAACCTTGCAAATTGCATGACTTAAATATCTGCTGCTAATGTTGCTGATCTATCTATCTATCTATCTATCTATCTATCTATCTGTCTATCTATCTATCTATATATCATTATTATTATTATTATTATTATTGCCATTTATAAAGCCCCAACAGATTCCGTAGCGCTTTACAATAATATAAGAGGGGAGATTTAACTATAAATAAGACAATTACAAGAAAACTTGAGGACCCTGCTCAAATAAGCTTACAGTCTATAAGAGGTGCGGTGTAAAACACAATAGGACAGGAAATGGCAATCAAATAAGGTGGAAGTGAAGCAGAGCTGGAGGAGAGAGTTTCTTGCAATTTAGGAGAGAGCAAGAGACAGGTATGTGAGGTAGAGTTTACTCTGGGAGGCCATAAGCTTTCCTAAAGAGATGGGTTTTAAGGCACTTTTTAAATGATTGAAGACTAGGGGAGAGTCTGATGGCGGTAGGCAGGCTATTCCATAAGAAGGGAGCCACCTGCGAGAAGACCTGCAAGAGTAAGTTGGCCATACACCTGTGAGCAGCGGACAGGAGAAGGCCACGGGCAGAGCGGAGAGACCTAGAAGGGGCATACCTATAGATCTGTGAAGAGATATAAGAGGGGCTAGAATTGGTCAATGTTTTATAAGTATGGGTTAGCACTTTGAATTGACTCCTATAGGATAGAGGAAGCCAAAGTAAGGACTGACAGAGGGGTGAGGTGTGAGAGAACCGACTAAAGAGGAAATTTAGTCTGACGGCAGCATTCATTACAGACTGGCGGGGCAATACGTTTTTTGGGAAGGCATTTTAGGAGAGAGTTAAAATAATCCATGCGGGAAATTACTAGAGCATAGACAAGCTCCTTAGTAGCATCTTGCGTAAGAAAGGAGCAGATGCGGGCTATGTTTTTAAGATGGAATCTGTAGGACTTGGTAACATGCTGGATGTGAGGCTCAAAGGTTAGGCCAGAATCAAGTATGACACCAAGACAGCGTGCTTGCAAGGAAGGATTGATGTGGATACCACTAACTTGAAGGGAGAGTGAAAGAGGAGGATCAGTTTTAGGAGGAGGAAAGACAAGGAGTTGTGTGCAGATTTTTGTTTAATATTGTATTGATTTTAAAACTTACACAGCCCAGCAAAGCACCCAGAGCTCAATCAGCTGTTCCACTGCCCTTTGCAACAGTCTGATTTTAAAACTTACCCAGCCCAGCAAAGCACCTAGAGCGCAATCAGCTGTTCCACTGAGCTTTGCAACAGGTAGCCTTCTGGAAGACTGATTCCCCTCCCATCCTACCCCTCGCCCACGCACCCCATGCTCATTTCCTGAAATGACAGGTGCAAACACGTATCAGCACACCCTTCCAATCTCTTAACCCTATATAATACATACCCTCTCTCCCTACAAATATCTATATATCACACACCAATATTATATACTTTGATTTAATTTTAAATTTTTGTTTTTCACTATTTGTGTTTCATTTTCATCTACACACCTCATACCACTAACCTAAATCCAAATATGAATATACTGTTATTCTTAATAACCCTTTTCTCACTCCAAATTTGTTCACATCAGTACCGCCTCAAACTGGAAAACAAATCATCATACACCATGGCCTGCTGGTGAAGCGTTATAAAAAATAGCCCTCCTTCCTCCACCTCCCAAAATTATAAAGTATCCCATTCACCATACAAAAATTATGTCCAATTCCTATTCCTTATGGTACTTGCCCTTGCAAATAATGTGGAGTCTAACCCTGGTCCCCCAGCTAATTATAATCCTAATCTCCCCACTCAAAAAGGCCTCTCTTTTGTGCACTGCAACATCCGTAGCTTACTCCCTAAACTGGATGCACTGCAAGCCTGGTGTTCCCATTACAAACTAAAAATCATTGTACTCTTTTAGAATCATGGTTAACGACTAAAATACCAGGCTCCACCATTGCAATACAGGGTTATTCATGTTTTAGAAATGACAGAGCAAACAGAGGAGGAGGCATTGTTATTTATGTTTACAATTCCATAAAGTTTACCCCCTTACAAAACGTTAGCCCTCCTGCCACCTTTGATTTCCTTTCTGGCACGATTGAGATCCTGTGCAGTAAATCATTCATTGTTGCAGGAATCTACCGCCCACCTAGCTCCCCAGTGCATTCCCTATCTGACATAGCCCCTCTCCTTAGTGAAACCATAGCTCAAAATCCAAAAAGTGAACTGTTGGTCTTTGGAGATTTTAATATTGATTGGCTGAATTCTAAAAATAATATTTCTTGCTCGCTATTTAAGACTTTGCAGCTAACACAATCAATCTCCTTCCCAACTCACATAAACATTAAAAGCCTTAACCATACCCTGCTAGATTGGATTATCTCCACTTCTCCTGATAGAATCCAGGAGGCAGGTGTTCTCCCTAACAGTTTCAGTGATCACTGTTTAGTGTACTGCGTGCGCAAAATAAAGGCTACTAAATCCTCTCCCAAGGTTAAAATCACCAGGTCCTTCAAAAATGTAATCTTGAATCCTTTCTTAATGACATCAAGAACCTCCCATGGCACAGCCTGAACTCCTACAAGTTTGGAAATTGCATGCCCCGCTGCGTAAGGTGAGAGTAAAAGGAGCACATATGAACTGGATCACAGCTGACCTCGTCCAAATGTACCAGTTTCAGGTTTCATTGTGGTCAAAGTTCAAGCATACTGGTCTATGAACGATCACTGTGAATATAGACAATGGCGAAATATATGCACAAAACAAACAAAATTGGCCAAGGCCCAATATTTATGTGAAAATCTGAAAATAACCTATCAAACTCTAGAAACTTTTGGAAAGCCATAAATACATTACAAACTCCCCCAATCCACTCCCAACCCTCCACTGTCAAAGTGGATAATCAAACCCTGCAACTTCCCTTAGATGTAGCAAATGCCTTTAACAATTATTTTGTCGGATGCTCCACTACCAAGCTAATAAATGACACACATCCTGAAACTACAAATGTGGATCAGGCCCCACTAAATTTGCAAAGACCCAATATAGACAAGTTCATTTTTAGACCTGTACCTATTAGTGTCATTAAAAAAACACCTTAATAATTTAAAAATGAAAAAACAGTCTGGACCTGATCAAATCCCAGCAATGCTGTTGAAGTTCAGGGCGCCGGCAATTGCTAAACCCGTCACAACCTTAATTAATGAATCCTTGGTGTCTGGATGCATACCAAAACTTTGGGAGACTGCAAGAGTAGTGCCTATCCATAAAAGTGGTGACACTAATTTGGTTTCTAACTATCGCCCAATATCATTGCTCCCAGTATTGTCAAAAATCTTAGAAAAATGTGTCCATACGCAACTATGTGAGTATTACCAACAATCTAACTATCTGACCCCTGATCAATTGAGTTTTTGCCCGAATAACTCCACTACAACTGCCCTCTTAAAAGTTTGCAATGACATCCAAACTGGCATGCAACAAGGAGACCTAACTGGAGCTATTTTCCATGATTTTGCAAGGCCTTTGACACAGTAGACCATGACATTCTACTGCACAAACTCAAAAACTGGTGATTGCCTGCTAACCTGGTTTCAATGATATGTATCCATTTCTGACAGCAACTCCCTCCCTCTCCCAGTCACGTGTGGTGTTCCGCAAGGTTCCATTCTCAGCCCCCTACTGTTCACATTATTTATAAATGATCTGCCTAATGTCAGCAAATCCTCAAATCTACACATGTATGCAAATGGCACAGTAATCTATGCAAGCAAATCCAATCTATCACAGCTTGAGGCTGTGCTCCAAGACCAGTTTACAGAGGTAGAAAAGTGGATTACAAAAACAAGCTCTTCATAAACACTGACACAACTGTCACAATGATCTTTGGAACAGTACCTAAATTACACAAATGACACAATTCCCACCTATCCATCAAAACAAATTCAAATAGCACACTGACCGCAGTCCACTCTTTCAAAAACTTGGGTATGTTGTTAGACCATAATCTATCGTTTGGCCTCCACATAGAAAAACTTGCATCTAAACTTTTTCCAAAACTTGGTGCCCTGAACAGAAACAAATCCTGCCTAAGCCCTACAGTAAAGGAAAAGATTGTACAGCAAATGCTGATGCCACTCATTGGTTATGGGGATGTAGTATATGTAGCGGATTGGTACCGGGCTGTCCTACAACATGTATGGGAATAATTGTATTTGGTCATATTGCTAGTTTAATGTGTGTGAACATGCATAGAAATCATTGTATCCGGTTATATTGGTAGTTGAATGTGTGTAAAGTACTGTATTCCTCTGGTTGTTCGGTAGAATCATTCGAATGAAACAAGGGAATGAAACTACCGAACAACCAGACCACCCTGTGTAAAGTGTGCCTTCAATTACCGTTTGCAACAAGGTTGCAAACGGGTAATTACCTATTCGTGCAGTGTGGTCTTTGTCCTCTGGGTGGCCGCCATTCGGGATACGAACACGTGGCGGCGGCCATCTTAAACTGCCGAACAGCGGTGTTTTGCCGTCGAGTGTCTGGAACTAAAATCGGACACTTGACTAGGCAAACACCGCTGAGACCTCCATACTTCCAGAAATTCGTATAGAAACTACCGAATGACCCGCCGTTCGGTAGAAAGAACCCCACAAACAAGGGAATTCATTCAAACCCTCTCCAGGCTCTATAACACAGGCAATTCGTCTGTTTTCATTCCCTTGTTTGTGACCGACCGCAGGGCCAAAATGCATGGAACTGTTTTCGGATACTTTACCCCTGCGGTCGGTCAATACTTTAAAGTCCCATAACTCCCGAACGCTTTATCCGAATGGGCTGATTTTAAAATATGTTGTTCCTCCAGACTAGGGCTATCTGGAGATATTGGATTTGTGGATGTACCCCAAGTATTTAGGGTACATCCAAAACTTGGGTAAAACTATGTACATGATAAGGGGATTATGATGCTAGAGGAGGGGAGGAGATGTATGGGAGGTTACTGTTCATAGATTGGATAATGTCTTAAGTGATAGAACCTCCTCCCTTGCATGGGAGAGGGCTTTATAAGGAACTGTGGAATAAAGCTTGTCAGTTCTACTCCTGAAACTGTGTGTCGTCCAGTTATTGGGATTGCGATGGGGATATTGCTGTATTACTCTACCTGCTAGAAACCTTGCCTGTGGACTTATCATCACCTTGTTCCTGAGCCTCACTGGGATCTCTAGTGGAGAATAGCTGTGAAAGATCAGCTCTCCGCTACATTGGTTGGCAGCGCTGGGATCCAAACTCACAGAGGAACAAGCGTAAATGGAGTACGGATGGAGATTGATTTTTCTGCGCTAAAACGCTCCACGCTAAAGGACCTCCTAGAGGCAAGGGGTATACAAGCCAGCAATAAGAAGAAAGCAGTACTTGTTACAGAACTCATGGCAGAGTACAGAATGGAGGGCGATTCAGTTCCGGCACAGAGGGAGCCGGGAGGAACACCACAAGGATCGGAATTCCAGAGGCAGGTTCAGTTCAGGCTATCCCTTTATGGGGAAAACCCCCCAGCAGAAATTGTTACCAGGACAGTGTCCGAGGTACAATAATTCATCCTAAGGACACAGGCGACAACAGTTCCAGAACAAAGATCTGCAAGTAGTGTGCCACAGGAAGGTAAGCCTAAAATACCGTACCAGGCTTTTAAAACATATGTGGAGGCAGAGGAAGATATAGACGCTTTCCTGCAAGACTTTGAGAGACTGTGTGCACTGCATAAAATTAACACAGAGGACTGGGTACCTATTTTGGCCGGAAGGTTAACCGGGAGGGCAGCAGAGGCATATCGGACTGTACCTAATGACGAAATAAGGAATTACAGTAAAGTAAAAGAAATTATACTCGCCAGGTATGCTATAACACCCGAGGCATACCGGCGGAGATTCCGGGATTTAAAGAAAGCAGAGAAGGACTCGCACGCAGAGTGGGCATGCCGATTACAGAGGGCAGCACTCGGGTGGGTGCAAGCTAGCAAGGCACGTTCTATGGAGGATGTAATACAGATGTTGCTGATGGAGCAGTTCTATGAGGGAGTAACCAGTGAGGTCCAGGAATGGGTAAGGGACAGAAACCCTACTTCCCTCACCGAGGCTGCTAGAAAAGCAGATGACTACCTGGATGCACGCAGGCCACAAAAACCTGCAGCTCCAAAAGCAACCTTTAAAACGTTCGGGGGAACCACCTACACCCCAGCTCCACCGAGACCACTACCACCACCACCACCACCCGCTGCACAGCCCCGGTTCCGACAACCCACTGCTGGCCCCTGTCATCACTGCCAGAAGTGGGGACATTATAAAAGGGAATGCCCACAGCTGCGGGACCGTTCCACCTGGATTCGTCCAGGCCCACCTCCACCCCGGGCGGCCGCAGCCCACCACTACCAGGACCTAGTTGCCACCCCGTATGGTTCCGCAGTCCCCATTACCACTGTGGAACAATGGGAGGTACTGCACGAGGCAGATCCTGTCCAGGCCAATGTGGACAATCTACGGCACCATCGACAGACCGTATATCTGAATGGTACAGCAGTCCGGGGGTTACGAGATTCGGGAGCCACCATCACTTTGGTACAGAGCCACCTGATTTCAGATCAGGCAAAACTGAACAAAACTGTTGCCGTCCGGGTAGCTGGGGGAGCAGTGTACCGGCTACCTACAGCAAGGGTACATTTACATTGGGGAGCGGGGGCAGGGGAAGTGGAGGTGGGGTTGATGCCGCATTTACCGGCGGAGGTTTTATTGGGGAACGATCTGGGGAGGCTCACTTCTGCTTTTGAGCCACAGTCGCCCACCACAGGGGAGGTCAACCCTGTAGTCACCCGACAACAGGCCCGCATCCAGGACCACAACACACTGCCGGAGGTCCAGGTAAGCAACCCTACCCCCCCTCTAGAATGTGTCCCCTGGGCTCCACCTAATGAATTTGTAGCTGAAGTTGCAACAGACCCCACGCTTCAGGTGTATAGGGACAAGGTTGTCACGGGTCCCCCCGGGGCGGAGGGAGAGAGATTTATCTGGGATAAACAACTTTTGTACAGGGAAACAAGCAAGCAGATTACGGGGTCAGACCCGATAGCAAGGAGACAATTAGTGGTACCGCAGCGGTACCGGGCTGAATTACTCCGGATAGCGCATGATATTCCGCTATCCGGACATCTAGGAGTTAGTCGCACCAGGTACAGACTAACCCAGAGTTTCTTCTGGCCAGGGATTAGCCAGGAAGTACGCAGATATTGCACGACTTGCGATACCTGCCAGAGAGTGGGAAAAAGGGGAGATCGCAGGAAGGCTAAACTTCACCCCTTACCCATAATAGAGGAACCTTTTAGCCGAATAGCGGTGGATCTGATAGGCCCCCTCAATAAAGCTAGCCCGTCAGGAAAAAGGTATATTTTAACGGTAGTAGATTATGCCACCAGGTATCCAGAGGCAGTGGCTCTGACCAACATCCACGCTGAAACGGTCGCGGATGCCCTCATGCGGATATTCTCCCGGATGGGATTACCCAGGGAGATTATCTCGGATCAGGGTACCCAGTTTACTGCAGAATTCACCCAACACCTCTGGAGGATTGTGGCAAACCCAGCCACTTCCGACTTATATGTATTGTAGGTTGTCCATAGGCTGAATGTATATTGCAAGTCGTTACCTGTGATAATGCTATGTACAGCCGTTCGCCGTACGAATGTGGGCTCCCCAGGTAGACCACACCTTCACCAGTTGTGTGGCACCAAGTAACCGAGTACATCCCGGTTGCAATCGGTATTTCAAGGCTCTCCTAGGTGGCCGCCGATCGGCTACCGACCATGCGGCGGTCGGCCATCTTGGATCCTTTGTCTCTGCAGCGGTGTTCGGTCGTCGAGAGCCTGGAACGGAAAACGGCTACTCGATGAGTGAACGCCGCTAGACTTTCAGAGCGTTCGGGAGTCCCGCGTTCGGTGCATATTATGCCCTGTACTTATCCGGTACTTTTAAAACCACTTTTATGTTTTATCGTATTATGTGCGGCGTTCGGTCAATTCAGCTGGGATCGGAGCGGTATTCTCCCAAGGTGTGCGCCCCGACCCCAGCTATCTACCGAACGTTCGATTATTATAAAGTACCGAGTATTGTGTGAATTGTGTATTTTAAGGTCAATTGTCGGTTTTGCTGCACGAGGAGATAATCCACTTAAGCGTCCATTTTGGTAGGAGTATCCTTCTCGTGCAGCAATGCCTGTTGGGAAAGTTGCAGTGCATATTGGGAGAAATCCCCTGGAATTACGGTCTGGAAACCCCTTGCATGGGGAACTGTATAAATATGCTACCTGTGAATAAACCGAGTTAGTTGACTCCCAAACTGTGTTTCGTCCGGTTATTGGGAGGATGGGGAATATTGCCGTGCTTTCTGTCGTGACTGTGGATTTCCAGAGGATACCAACGGATATCGTGGACTAAAATACTGCGTTCCGTTACAATTGGTGGCAAGCGACGGGATCCGAACCTTACAGCCGAAAAACGGAGTTCGTGTAACTGGAACTACCGAACTAGGAAAGCAAAGGCAATTCGTATGGAGATTGACTATACCATACTGAAGCGACAGACGTTAAAGGAACTACTGGAAGCCAGAGGGAAAGTAGCCAGCAGCAAAAACAAGGCGACAATCATTGCCGAGCTGATGGAGGGAGACCAAGCCCGCAGCGCTACCCCCCCGGTAGTTATGGAGGAAACGCTCTATGAAAGAGAAATGAGGACCAGGCTAGCGTTTTTGCCGCAACCGATATCAGATGCCATGTTAAATATGGTAATGGAAAATGTGCAGGAATATGTTATGGCACACAGCCCGCAACACACCCTGGCTCGAACCGAGTCAAACCCAGGGTCCCTCTACAACCCAGTAAAGCCCAAGATCCCGTACCAGGCCTTCAGGGCTTTTTGCGAGGAAAAGGACGAGATAGACGGGTACTTGCAGGACTTTGAAAGACTGTGTGATCTGCATGAGCTAGAACGGTCCGTATGGGTGCAACTGCTAGCCAGCAAACTAGCAGGTCGGGCAGCCGAAGCGTACCGTGCTGTACCCAGTGAGGACAGCAAAGATTATGCCAAAGTAAAGCGTGCAATCTTGGAGAGGTATGCCATTACCCCAGAGGCATACCGGCGCAAGTTCCGACACTTACGCAAACCAGAGCGAGATTCGCACGCAGAATGGGCACACAAATTGGATCAAGCCTCCCAAGGGTGGATCCAGGCCAGCAACGCCACCACCATGGAGGAATTGCGCCAGCTGATGTTGCTGGAACAATTTTTTAATGGATTATCCCCGGAGACGCAAGAATGGGTACGGGATAGGAAACCCCTTACCCTAACGGAAGCGGCTAGATTGGCCGATCAACATTTTGATGCCCGGAGACCCCAGGGACCTGTAGCCAAAAGCTACTCCCGACCCCCAGGACTACCTAGCGCCACAACACCCCTAGCGCCCACCGCTGCCCCGTTCCGTCCCTCACAAGGACAGATACCGCCACCGTCCAGATACAACGGGCGGGCCAACATCCAATGCCATTCCTGCAAACAATGGGGGCATATGGCCCGAGAGTGCACCCAGAATCGCAGCAGGCCCACCTGGAATCAGGGCCGTCCAAACCCCGCACCCAGGGCGGCTGCTCACCATTACCAGAGGGACCTCGCCACTCAGGATTTATGGAGTGTGCAGGCGGAGGAACCTCTGGGCATTTTGCACGAAGTCATGTCAGTCCGAGCCACTGATAACCTGCAGCATCACCGACAACTGGTAACTCTTGAGGGAACCGAAGTGCAGGGTCTGCGAGATTCGGGAGCTACCTTAACCCTGGTAGCCCCCCATTTGGTTTCAGAGGGCACGCATACCGGCGGATCTGTGGCCGTTCGGGTAGCCGGGGGAGCTGTATACCGACTGCCCACGGCGAAAGTACATTTGAACTGGGGTGCGGGAGAGGGGACAGTAGAAGTGGGACTAATGCAGAACTTACCAGCAGATGTTGTGTTAGGGAATGATTTGGGTCAGATGACCTCTGCCTTTGTTCCGCAGGCACCCTACCAGGAAGCCCATCCAGTAACCACACGGCAACAGGCACGCACCACGGCTACACCGATACACTCTGAGGCTCAGGTAAGAGACCACGACCCTCACCCGACTTCCATATCCTGGGATACCCCGACTACCTTTATCACCGAAGTACAGACCGATCCCACTCTACAAGTCTATAGGGACCGGGCACAAGCTGTCCAGGCCGGGCTAGAGGGGGAGCATTACACGTGGGAAAAAGAGTTACTGTACCGTATCACGGCCAAGGACGTGGGGGGGTCTGTCACTTTGACGAACAAACAACTAGTGGTACCCCGGAAGTATAGGCAGGAGCTGCTCAGAATTGCTCACGATATCCCCTTATCAGGACACCTAGGGATGACCCGTACCCGGTACCGCCTAACGCACGCGTTTTTCTGGCCCGGAATCTCACAGGATGTGCGACAATATTGCACGTCCTGCGACGTCTGCCAGAGAGTAGGAAAACGAGGGGATCGCCACAAGGCCAAGTTATGCCCCCTTCCCATTATCGCCGAACCCTTCAGCAGGGTCGCCGTAGATATAGTAGGGCCCCTGCCAAAACCCAGTCCTTCTGGGAAGAAATACATTTTAACTGTGGTGGACTACGCCACCCGATATCCTGAAGCGGTAGCCCTCTCTAACATTCACGCTGAAACCGTGGCGGACGCTCTAATAAAAGTATTTTCCCGAGTAGGGTTCCCCCAGGAGATAATATCTGACCGGGGCACCCAATTTACTGCTGAGGTTACCCAACAGATGTGGAAAGTGTGTGGCATTAAGCCCATAGTCAATTCAGCCTACCACCCCCAGTCCAATGGACTATGTGAACGCTTTAATGGGACGCTGAAGCAAATGCTTCGGACGTTCGGGGAAACCCACAAAGACTGGGAGAGATTTCTACCTCACCTGCTCTTTGCGTATAGAGAGGTTCCCCAAGAATCGACCGGGTTCTCCCCATTCGAACTACTGTTCGGGAGAAGAGTACGGGGACCTTTAAACTTAATTAGGGAGCACTGGGAGGGGGAGAGTATCGCTAGCGAAACCCCTATAGTATCGTATGTACTGGAGTTCCGAGACCGACTGGAGGCGCTAACCCAGGCCGTACACACCAACCTCCAGGCGGCCCAACAACGTCAGCGGCGATGGTACGATAGGGGAGCCAGGGACCGCAGCTTTCAAGTGGGGCAGAAGGTTTTAATTTTAAAACCTGTCCGCACAGATAAGCTGCAGGCCATCTGGCAAGGCCCATACCAGGTAGTGGAGCAGCGATGCGACACTACCTATGTGATTGGCCCCTGCTCCGGGGTAGGGAAGAGACGCATGCTTCACGTCAACCTGCTCAAACCCTACCACGAGCGGATAGAGGATGTGACGGCAATCTGCGCCTCAGCCATGGAAGATCAGGAGAACTTACCACTACCTGATCTGCTAGAACAGGAAGAGCCGGTAGAGCCCTCCCGGGGGGTTCAACTGGGGGAGCGGCTAAGCCCTCGCGAGCGTGCCCAGATACAGGCGCTGATCGTAGCTAAAGGGGCTACGTTCTCTAATTTACCTGGGTACACTCCGCTGGCCACCCACCGAGTTGAAACCCCGGGACAGCTACCTATGCGGCAGGCACCATATAGGGTCCCGGAATCAGTCCGGACTCATATGAAGGCCGAGCTGGATGAAATGCTGCAGTTAGGGGTTATCGAACCCTCAGATAGCCCCTGGGCATCCCCGGTAGTCCTGGTGCCTAAAAAGGACGGCACAACCCGATTCTGCGTTGACTACCGGAGGCTGAATGACAAGACCGTGTCTGACGCCTACCCGATGCCCCGTATAGACGAACTGCTAGATAAAATGGCACGGGGCCAGTATCTCACTACAATTGACTTATGTAAGGGATACTGGCAGATTCCTTTAGCCGATGATGCCATCCCCAAGTCGGCGTTTGTCACCCCGTTTGGCCTGTACCAGTTCAAGGTCATGCCCTTCGGGATGAAAAACGCTCCGGCTACTTTTCAGCGGATGGTAGATCGACTACTGGACGGCTTCCAGGACTATGCCTGTGCCTACCTGGATGACATAGCCATCTTCAGCCAGACTTGGGAAGATCACCTCCAACATATAGGGGCGATCCTAGATCGTATTGGGGGAGCGGGGTTAACGCTGAAACCGAGTAAGTGCCACATAGGGATGGCCGAGGTGCAGTATCTAGGACACCGAGTAGGGTGTGGGCAGCAGAGACCCGAGCCAGCCAAAATTGAGGCCGTAGCCAAGTGGCCTACCCCCAGGACCAAAACCCAGGTGCTAGCGTTTCTAGGGACTGCAGGGTATTATAGGAAATTTGTACCTGACTACAGTACCCTGGCCAAACCCCTGACGGACCTGACCAAAAAGAACCTTCCCCGACTGGTTGTCTGGGCCCCAGAGTGTGAGCAGGCATTCCAACAGCTCAAGACCGCACTAACTAATGCTCCTGTGTTAATGGCTCCTGATCCAACTAAAAGATTTCTTGTCCACACAGACGCTTCAATGTTTGGATTGGGGGCAGTGCTGAGCCAAGTGGGAGCCGATGGCGGAGAACATCCCGTAGCCTACTTAAGCCGCAAGTTGTTACCCCGCGAAGTAAGCTACGCCGCCATCGAGAAAGAATGCCTGGCCGTGTTGTGGGCCCTTAAAAAGTTACAGCCGTATTTGTATGGACAACCTTTTTCCTTACTCACAGATCATAACCCGTTGGTATGGCTAAACCGTGTATCTGGAGACAATGCCCGGCTGTTGCGCTGGAGTTTGGCGCTGCAGCCCTTTGACTTTACCATCCACTACCGACCAGGAAAACAAAACGGTAACGCCGACGGGTTATCCAGACAAACAGAATTAGAAAAATGATCTGTGAGTACTCCCCCGGACATCCCCAAGCCGATCCGTTGGGATCAGACTGTGTATGCCGGCTTGGTTCTGGGGGAGCATTGTGGCAAACCCAGCCACTTCCGACTTATATGTATTGTAGGTTGTCCATAGGCTGAATGTATATTGCAAGTCGTTACCTGTGATAATGCTATGTACAGCCGTTCGCCGTACGAATGTGGGCTCCCCAGGTAGACCACACCTTCACCAGTTGTGTGGCACCAAGTAACCGAGTACATCCCGGTTGCAATCGGTATTTCAAGGCTCTCCTAGGTGGCCGCCGATCGGCTACCGACCATGCGGCGGTCGGCCATCTTGGATCCTTTGTCTCTGCAGCGGTGTTCGGTCGTCGAGAGCCTGGAACGGAAAACGGCTACTCGATGAGTGAACGCCGCTAGACTTTCAGAGCGTTCGGGAGTCCCGCGTTCGGTGCATATTGTGCCCTGTACTTATCCGGTACTTTTAAAACCACTTTTATGTTTTATCGTATTATGTGCGGCGTTCGATCAATTCAGCTGGGATCGGAGCGGTATTCTCCCAAGGTGTGCGCCCCGACCCCAGCTATCTACCGAACGTTCGATTATTATAAAGTACCGAGTATTGTGTGAATTGTGTATTTTAAGGTCAATTGTCGGTTTTGCTGCACGAGGAGATAATCCACTTAAGCGTCCATTTTGGTAGGAGTATCCTTCTCGTGCAGCAATGCCTGTTGGGAAAGTTGCAGTGCATATTGGGAGAAATCCCCTGGAATTACTGTCTGGAAACCCCTTGCATGGGGAACTGTATAAATATGCTACCTGTGAATAAACCGAGTTAGTTGACTCCCAAACTGTGTTTCGTCCGGTTATTGGGAGGATGGGGAATATTGCCGTGCTTTCTGTCGTGACTGTGGATTTCCAGAGGATACCAACGGATATCGTGGACTAAAATACTGCGTTCCGTTACAAGGATCTGTGGCATTAAGCCTATTATCAGTGCCCCTTACCACCCCCAGACGAACGGGCTTTGCGAACGATTCAATGGTACCTTGAAGCAGATGCTCCGAACCTTCGCAGAGACCCACAAGGACTGGGAACGATTCCTGCCGCACCTCCTATTCGCATACCGGGAGGTGCCGCAGGAATCCACAGGGTTCTCCCCGTTTGAATTACTGTTTGGGAGGAGGGTCCGAGGCCCATTAGATCTTATTAGAGAGCATTGGGAGGGAGACCGGAGCACAGACGGCACCCCCATCATACCATATGTGTTGGCCTTTCGGGACCGCCTAGAAGCGTTGACCAAGACGGTAAGGGAAAACCTTCAGGAGGCCCAGACCCGCCAGCGCACATGGTATGATCGGGGAGCCAGGGACCGTAGCTTTCAGGTCGGGCAGAAAGTACTAATTTTAAAACCTGTCCGACATGATAAGTTACAGGCCGCCTGGCAGGGCCCATATAAGGTGGTGGAGCAAAGATGTGACACCACCTATATTATCGGCCCCTGCACAGGGACTGGGGGGCGACGCATGCTCCATGTGAACATGCTGAAGCCCTACCACGAGCGTACTGAGGAGGTAACCGCCATCTGTGCCCCTAACACGGAAGAGTTTGACAGCTTACCCCTCCCCGATTTGCTGGGGGATGGGCAGTTGTCCGGGGATTTAGGGGAGGTTGCGCTAGGAGATCGGCTGAGCCCACAGGAGCGGATCGAGGTACAGCAACTATTAGAAGAGAAACGAGACACGTTCTCTAATGTACCTGGATACACGCCTCTGGCAACTCACCGGGTCGAGACCCCAGGGCAACTACCCATGCGCCAGACTCCCTACCGCATCCCAGAAGCGGTACGGGCAAACATGCGTAAGGAGATCGAGGAGATGCTCCAACTGGGGGTGATTGAACCCTCAGACAGTCCTTGGGCATCTCCTGTAGTCCTCGTACCAAAGCGAGACAGTACGACCCGCTTCTGCGTGGACTATAGGAGATTGAACGAGAAGACCGTATCCGACGCCTATCCGATGCCCCGGATAGATGAGTTACTGGACAGAATGGCCAGGGGCCAATACCTCACCACTATTGACTTGTGTAAAGGTTATTGGCAAATCCCCCTGGCCCCAGACGCCATCCCGAAGTCGGCCTTTGTCACCCCATTTGGCTTGTACCAGTTTAAGGTCATGCCATTTGGGATGAAAAACGCCCCAGCCACCTTTCAAAGGATGGTGGATCGACTCCTGGATGGATTTCAGGACTATACCTGTGCCTACCTGGACGATATTGCTATTTTTAGCAATACGTGGCAGGAACATTTAGCTCACATAGGAGCTGTGCTAGATAGGATAAGGGAAGCAGGTTTGACCTTGAAGCCGGCCAAGTGTAGTATCGGAATGGCTGAGGTACAGTACCTGGGACATAGAGTAGGGTGCGGTAAACAGAAACCCGAACTCGCCAAAGTAGAGGCTGTAGCCCAGTGGCCCACCCCTAGGACTAAGACCCAGGTTTTAGCGTTTCTAGGGACAGCGGGGTATTACAGGAAGTTTGTTCCCAATTATAGCGCCCTGGCCAAACCCCTCACTGACCTGACCCGTAAGAACCTTCCCCGCCAAGTAAACTGGACCCCGGAGTGTGAGCAGGCCTTCCAACAATTGAAAAATGCACTGATAAATGCCCCTGTCTTGGCAGCTCCCAATCCAACTAAACGTTTTCTTGTTCACACAGACGCTTCTATGTTTGGATTGGGGGCAGTACTGAGTCAAGTCGGGGCCGATGGCGGCGAACATCCAGTGGCTTACATCAGTCGCAAACTGTTACCTCGAAAAGTAAGCTACGCCGCCATCGAAAAAGAGTGCCTGGCTGTGGTGTGGGCCCTAAAGAAACTGCAGCCCTATTTATATGGACAGCCCTTTTCCTTGCTCACGGATCACAACCCGTTAGTCTGGCTGAACCGGGTAGCTGGGGACAACGCCAGGCTGCTGCGCTGGAGTTTGGCGCTACAGCCTTTTGACTTTAATATCCAGTACCGGCCGGGTAAGCAGAATGGAAATGCTGACGGGTTGTCAAGACAAACTGACTTAGAGAAATGATCCGTGAGCCCCCGGACATCCCCAAGCCGATCCGTGTTGGATCAGACTGTGTATGCCGGCTTGTGGGCAAGGGGGAGCAGTGTAGCGGATTGGTACCGGGCTGTCCTACAACATGTATGGGAATAATTGTATTTGGTCATATTGCTAGTTTAATGTGTGTGAACATGCATAGAAATCATTGTATCCGGTTATATTGGTAGTTGAATGTGTGTAAAGTACTGTATTCCTCTGGTTGTTCGGTAGAATCATTCGAATGAAACAAGGGAATGAAACTACCGAACAACCAGACCACCCTGTGTAAAGTGTGCCTTCAATTACCGTTTGCAACAAGGTTGCAAACGGGTAATTACCTATTCGTGCAGTGTGGTCTTTGTCCTCTGGGTGGCCGCCATTCGGGATACGAACACGTGGCGGCGGCCATCTTAAACTGCCGAACAGCGGTGTTTTGCCGTCGAGTGTCTGGAACTAAAATCGGACACTTGACTAGGCAAACACCGCTGAGACCTCCATACTTCCAGAAATTCGTATAGAAACTACCGAATGACCCGCCGTTCGGTAGAAAGAACCCCACAAACAAGGGAATTCATTCAAACCCTCTCCAGGCTCTATAACACAGGCAATTCGTCTGTTTTCATTCCCTTGTTTGTGACCGACCGCAGGGCCAAAATGCATGGAACTGTTTTCGGATACTTTACCCCTGCGGTCGGTCAATACTTTAAAGTCCCATAACTCCCGAACGCTTTATCCGAATGGGCTGATTTTAAAATATGTTGTTCCTCCAGACTAGGGCTATCTGGAGATATTGGATTTGTGGATGTACCCCAAGTATTTAGGGTACATCCAAAACTTGGGTAAAACTATGTACATGATAAGGGGATTATGATGCTAGAGGAGGGGAGGAGATGTATGGGAGGTTACTGTTCATAGATTGGATAATGTCTTAAGTGATAGAACCTCCTCCCTTGCATGGGAGAGGGCTTTATAAGGAACTGTGGAATAAAGCTGCTTGTCAGTTCTACTCCTGAAACTGTGTGTCGTCCAGTTATTGGGATTGCGATGGGGATATTGCTGTATTACTCTACCTGCTAGAAACCTTGCCTGTGGACTTATCATCACCTTGTTCCTGAGCCTCACTGGGATCTCTAGTGGAGAATAGCTGTGAAAGATCAGCTCTCCGCTACAGTATATGCACCTGCACTGCAAATCCACCTTAATAAAGTCAATACATTGTATAACTCGTTCTGCTGATTTGTGCTACAATTTAATTACAGGACCAACCATTGTGACATGCTAAAAGAACTAAACTGGCTGTCGCTGGAATCCAGATGCACCCTTCATCTTTCCAGCCTTGTGTTTAAGAGCTTTTCTGGGAAGCTCCCACTCTACCTGAGCAGAATGCTCTCCCTGGCTGTTTCCACCTCCTATAACCTCCGATCCAGCACCAGAACTTTATTTAGTCTACCTCAGTACAAAAAGAAAGCAGCTTCATCCTCCTTTTCCTACAGAGCACCACAATTATGGAATGACCTCCCGCACACTTTCAAATCTTCCCCAGGCCTAAAATACTTTAAGAGATCCCTCTCTACTTACCTCAAAACAGAATGCACGCGTCATGGTTGATTATATATTCCCTACCTGTTTTATGTTAAATTTTGTATGTATTGTGTATTTATATTGTTTTTGTATTTTATTGTACCCTATTGTATCAATGCAATGTTTTGTGGACCCAGGACATACTTGAAAACGAGATATATATATATATTTATTTATTTATTTATTTATTTATAAAATATTTTCCTAGGAAAGATACATTGGGATTTCTCTCGTTTTCAAGTATGTCCTGGGTCCACAAAACATTGCATTGATACAATAGGGTAAATAGAGAGGGATCTCTTAAAGTATTTTAGGCCTGGGGAAGATTTGAAAGTGTGTGGGAGGTCATTCCATAATTGTGGTGCTCTGTAGGAAAAGGAGGATGAGGCTGCTTTCTTATATATTTATTTATTTATTTATTTATTTATTTCTAAAATATTTTCCTAGGAAAGATACATTGGGATTTCTCTCGTTTTCAAGTATGTCCTGGGTCCACAAAACATTGCATTGATACAATAGGGTACAATAAAATACAAAAACTATATAGATAGATATATAGATAGATAGATGGATATATATATATATATATATATATATATATATATATATATATATATATATATATATATATATATATATATATATATATAAAATAGAGATGGTTTGGCACTCTTCCTTTAAAAATAAAAATTAAAGATACATACCAGGGTGCAGAAAAACCAGCGTAAATATATATAAACAAATAATAAGGCGCACTCCTGGGTTTAAATAGTGTTCCATTTACTGTGTCCATAAATTCAAAGTTCAATAGATCTATTGAACTTTGAATTTATGGACACAGTAAATTGAACACTATTTAAACCCAGGAGTGTGCCTTATTATTTGTTTATATATATATATATATATATACTCTTCTTCTTAAAAATACATTAAACCTAGAATATGCCTGGGTGCAAACCACAAAGCACTTGAAACTTTGAAATTGCAATAAAATTGGGTGCACTCACACTAATAATCATGGATCTATTGTTACTAAATATTGCATTAAAATAAAATAATATATATTTTAACCTATTCAGATTTACAGCATCCTCCCTTCTCTCAATAATATTTCTTTTTGTTTTAGGGGAAAGTATTCCTGTGACAAAGACTCCACTGCCTTACATAGACAACTCTATTTCATGGAAAAAATATAGTGGTGATGACTATAAAAGGCACATCTTATTCTGTGGAACCCAAGTTATCCAGACAAAGCCACATGGCCGGGATCTAGTTAAAGCTGTTGTGTTACAGACTGGTGAGAAATAATAAATAATAGAAATAATATATTTTTCTTACTTTACATGCTATTTTTTTTTATGTTTGTAGAGTACACCTAAACTTGTAACTACATTTACGAGGAGCATTTTGGATTTCCTTAGCATTTAGACATGCTTTGTTAGTTTGTTCAAAAATCACTCTTCATTGGTTTATATAACAGGATATAACAAGAGCAAATAAATACAAAGTGGGAATGATTTCTACAGCTGTAGATTAGAGGCAAGACTGATAAAAAAAAATCTATGGCTGAATAGTCTCTTTTTAAACTATACTTAGAACATATATTTATAGCACAAAAAAAGAATATATCAAAGGGATATTTTCCAGCTTTTAAACATATAGTGTGATTTATTTTCCATGGTGTGGTCCTGCAGTCTCTATCAAATATATCTATTGAAGACAAGAGGCATCCCTTATGTGCATCTATCAAATATAAGTTTGTAAAAAAATATTTATATATATATATATATATATATATATATATATATATATATATATATATATATATATATATATATATATATATATATATAAATGTAGTAATGATAGCACTCCAAGGACTTCAAAGAAATATATTGTGAAAAAACTTTTTTTCAGGCATCTGCCAGTAGTAGATCAACGTTTCAGTTCTCTAATGGAACTTTCCATGACATAGATAAGTTTTTTTTATTTATTATTATTATTATTATTATTATTATTATTTTAATATTATTTTTTGTATTCCAGAAAAAAAATATGTACACATATGTATTAAAAAAAAAAAAAAAAAAAGTAATAATGGGTTTTATTCAAATTTTATATAGGATTCAATACTGCAAAAGGCGACCTTGTGAGAGCTATATTATATAA
Source organism: Pelobates fuscus (assembly GCF_036172605.1). Classification (NCBI taxonomy): domain Eukaryota; kingdom Metazoa; phylum Chordata; class Amphibia; order Anura; family Pelobatidae; genus Pelobates; species Pelobates fuscus. The sequence goes on from NC_086318.1 coordinate 141,411,196, forward strand.
CAAGCCTATAAATATTAAACTGCACAAGCAAGCCATTAGGTTTCTACTGGGGCTTGTTGTGATTTCCATGCTTGCAGTTGTCTACACAGCAGTTATCTATACAGTAAATGGGGTGAGTTGGATCAACTTTGTTAAAGATCAAGCTATGTTCAAGCACTGACTATATAAACCCTATTTTGATAACATTCCATCAATCTTTTCCCAGTAGAGCAACATTTCTTTCTGCTGATGTTTGAGTTTTTGCATTTTACAGAGAAATATATTTCATTCCATCATTTTCCCAGGTACAGGTTTTCCTATGGTTCTTTGGTAGCTTCTTAGTAGCAACCAGGGAAATTATATGGGAAAAAGAGGCTGTGGGTACACTGCATGGCTTCTTTTCATGCTTTAAAGCAACCTGTAATGATCGTGTAAAGTAAAGACGCTTCGTTTTTCTTGTATGTAGGTATTATGCCTACCTACTGACCTTATTTAAACACTCTGATGGCATTTTGCGGCTGGTTGAACCCCCCAAAATGGCCTCAAATTTCTCACTAATACTTAAGAAGATTATTTGATTTAAGCATCTATTACATCCTTTCTGAAATATCTGAAGACAATGAACGTTTTGTAATCTAAAACAAAATGTATGCAAATGACAACTATATTTATTTAGATATCAAAGAATATTAGTCTATACATAGGGTTACTGTGTTATACTATTTCTATACTGATATAATTCACTAATAACATGTTTAAATGTAAGTGCTGCCATCAGAATAGCTGGGGTCCCTTAAAATCCAAATGGCTGGACCCCCTAACCACCCATGCATTTATACTCATACACATGCACCCTGACACATAGATACCACTCACACACACATACATTCCAGACACACATACCCAGATACAAACTGACAGACATACACACACAGGGATACTCAATCTAGTCACACGTAGACGCCAATACACACTATCGAACAGGCACACACATTGACAAACATTAACACACCTGCCAGCAGCCATGCACATACAAACTTGTGAGCCCCAGAGCATGACAGAGCCCCATAGCATGTTGCTGGCCATACCCATTTGAAGGAGGCCCTATTTAATTGTAATATTTTCTAAAATTATTATAGAAGAGGTTATACAAAACTAAAATTAAGTTAAAAGGTTGTGCACCAGGTCTCTCAGTAAATAAAAGTTTTTATTATACATTGAGCATATCTGAGCTGAAAGAAGAATGCTTTGCGTGTCTGCCAAGGAATTAAAGTCTAAAATATAGTTTTCTCCCACTCTATACATTGTGCCAGCAAAACTAATAGCACTATGCATAGATGGAATTTGCTGCTCTTTTTAAAGAGATATAGTTGTTTGGGGCACTATAGATGACTATTTCCCCCACAAATTTAAATTATATTGAACAAAAGGTTTCATTCCATTTCCACGCTTACACACTGACAAACTTAACGTGTTTTTTTCCTGTTAATTAGGCACCTGTACATGAGATTGTGTTAATGTCATTACTGATGGTCACAGCATCGGTGAATGCAGCTCTGCCTGCTGCTCTGACACTAGGCCTTCTGTATGCTCAGACAAGGCTGAAGAAAAAGGGGATTTTTTGTATCAGCCCTCAGAGGATAAATGTGGCTGGCCAATTGAATCTTGCCTGTTTTGACAAGGTAAACGAAAATGTAAAACATGAAAGACATATATACTTTATATAAATTTAGACATACATTTCATTGCTGAAAAGGACATAGCTAGTCAATTAAACTATTCACTGAATGCTGTTTATAATAATATGCGTACATAAAGTTTACATGAAAACACACTCGATGACTAAAGTGACCAAAACAACTTTGCAAGAAAACATTACTACCCAGCTTTAATATTGATCAGAATAAATAAGTAATAGTAACTAAAACTAAAAGTAATAGTAACATCACATGTGATGGTGTAAGTCAAGAGGCAGCATCCCAATGAATCATAACATGTTTCATGCTCATAAGGAGACTATTAAAAAAACTGGGGCAGAAAATAGAATATAAAGTGGATAGCGCACTAGAAAACCAAAAGTGTGTACTAGAATATTTATACACAAATGGAAATAAATAAATTCATATACCATAGAACATGCTATAAAGGAGATCTTTATCCAGATGCCTCTGAAGAGAATAAAACTCATATAGGGCAATATCGTACTGGTAAATATCCCAATTTTCAAATATGTATATACAAGTGGTTAAATATCCTACTCACATTTTAATGAGCCTGCATTCAAACTGGCTCAAGTATATAGGCATGAGGATATATAGATCAAATCCTTCAATTGATGTATTCCTCCCCGATATATTTGGGTATTGAAGCGCAAAAAAATAGATATTAGGAAAAAAAATGCAAACATTTATTACAAAAATAAATAGTAAAATATTACATTCAAGAAGTATAAAATCAGCACTTTTTCCCTTTTCTATTAAAAAAAAAAAACTGCTTGTAACATGGCATAGATAAGGTAGGTGCTATAATCCAACCATGCCTCCAGTCCAGGGAGGACCAAACTTCACAGGTAAGTATGAATACAAAAAAGGGACTAGACACAGGTATGTGGACTACTTGGGCAAGTTTATTGAATTATATACATTGATTACGTTTAACCCCTTAAGGACCAATGATGGTTCAGGACCGTCCTCAGAAACATCCCCTTTGAGGAGTTTGTTAAACTGTTGCCAGAAGTGCAAATAAACCTGTCAAAAAAGTAATAAAATTCCGTTTAACCCCTTTCCTGCCAAATCTTGTTACAGCAGTACTTTTGCACTGTCTGTTTGTCTGTTTTTTTTTTTTGCCCTTATGGGTTTTATTTTGTTAAAAAGCCATGTATTAGTCTGTTTTAGTCTGTTTTTTTATAAGCAGCAAATTTTAGTTAGTCAGTTTCCTTCCCTTACTATCTTTTTGCAGGAGTTAGTTTAGGAAGGAAACTGACTAAGTTTTAGCCGGTTTTAGTATATTTTAGTCTTTTTTAGCACAGGGTTAGGAAAGAGGAGATTGTAAAAAACACACTGTGTCAGGTAGTGTGTTGGTGAAACATGCAGCACATGTACAGTTTGGAGGAGGCATATGCCTTTTTGGTGTCAGACTCTGACGCTGCTGACACTGGGTTCGATTTTGACCTAGGTCAGTTTTCTGACACGTCTAGTGACACGTCATCTGTGTGTGAGCCAGCAAAAAGAAGCTGCACTTCCCCTGCTACACCAAATGTGGAGGAGGAGTGGGTACCTCTACAGTGAGCTGAGCCCTTTTAGTGCCAATGAAGGCATTAATGTCAATGTGCATGACTTCTCCCCTATGCAATATATGGGGTTATTTTTAGGAGATACCATCTGGGAGGAGATTGCTTCCGAGACTAATCTCTATGCTACCCAAATTATTAATACCAATCCGGGTAGCTATGCGGTCAGGGAACATGCTTGGCATCCCACAGATGTCCCTGAACTGAACAAAATCTGGGCTCTTACTATGCTTACAGTGATTGTAAAGAACCCATCAATTCGCTCTTACTGGAGGACCAATCCTATCTGTTCTAGTGCAGTGTACTCCTGAACCATGAATCATATCTCTAGAGCAAGATATGAGTTGCTGCTCCGATATTTAAATTTTAATGACAAAACACTCTGTCATCCCAGAGATCACACCCAATATGATAGGCTTCATAAAATACGCCCATTGTTAGACCATCTTCAACACAAATTTTCTGAAGTTTATAGCCCCCAACAAAATGTATCAATTGATGAATCCTTAATGAAATATAAAGGGAGATTAGGATTCAAACAGTACATCCGCTCAAAGCGCTCTAGATATGGCGTAAAATTCTACAAGCTTTGCAAGAGCGAAAGTGGCTAAATATTTGCCTTTCGCATATATGAGGGGAAAGATGGTCAACTGGACCCTCCTGGGGACAAGTGGGAAATTGTTTGGGACCTACTGATCCCCTTGTTCATTAAAGGTTATCACCTTAATGGGGACAATTCTTATAGCAGTGTCCGTTTCAAACTCTTTATGGTTTGCAGACATTGGCCTGCGGCACTGTGAGAAAAAAAGCCAAAGAGTTCCCCCCCAAAAACTAACAAAAACCTGATAAAATCTGTTAGCTTTGAGGTTGCTGTTTAGTGGATGAGTTAGTGCGCTGGATCTTGCGTATTGTACAAACCGGCCCCAGCAACAACCCATTTATGCATGTTCAGGTGAGTGCAGCAGCCTGGTTTCATATTCAAAAATATTTTTTGCAATATAAATATTTTATTAAAGGATCTTTTGAACACTTCTATGATGGATGAACATATTTAGCATTTATTGCCATCATTTATTTATTTATTTATTTATTTATTTTATCCCAGACAGGTACTCTTACAGAAGATGTCTTAGATTTATATGGGATTCTTCCATCAGAAGGCGGATGGTAAGTGTTACTAAAATTCTCAACTGAGAATTTCTAGTGATTGTTTCTTTGGTCATGGGCTCAATGCCCTGAATGCATTAAGTATAGCACAAGAGCATCTAATGATAAACTCACACTGTACATTTCCTTAGTGTTCTCAGTTACAGGACAACATGGTACACAGCTGGGAGTGTAGGACAGGATCCTGAACTGGGAGTGTAGGACAGGATCCTGAACTGGGAGTGTAGGACAGGATCCTGAACTGAATCCGGGACTATCCCACTGAACCAAAGACACTTGGGAAACGTATTACTGCTTTGCTCTCAGCTATGCAACAGTTTAAAATTATGCAGCTTGTTATACCATAGCTTGTACTTTCCTTTACTGAGAAATGTAACCTACATCTGTTGACCTAAAAGACCATACAAGTATTAAGGCAACTAACCACTTTGGTGAGGAGTATTGTTGGCATCACCCTAATGCAACAGCCACAAATAAAAGGATGGCAAGAGCAGATTCTTACATTTCATATCTTTGTACTTTCATTAACCCTTTACTGCCATTAGGGTGTACTATGCCGTCCCCTGCAAAAGATGATATAACACCATTAGGGTTATATCATCTTTGCCCTAACAATTGTGCCCTGCAGGGAGCCACAGTACTTGATAAGAGATAAATATTTCCCTGGATTCTATGCCCAACCATCAAAGGAGGTCTAGAGTCAGGGGAAAAGGTCAGGGTGGTGGTACCAGTTCCACCTAATATGGGCTTGAACCCGGAAAATGTGAATACAGAAAAAACACTGAGATCGGGTAGTACCCCTTTAAGGAGTGCTCCCAATTAACTGGTATAGATGTTAGTGGACATGCCTAAAACAGACAGGAAAAGGTAATAAAAAGATATACCAATAAGCTTAATATGAGAGAATTAGGAAATAGATGAAGGGGTTGTAGCAACTATCAAAAATAAGGTACACTGAGTGTATGGTAAGCTCCCAAGTATCATGGCTAAACAAATGTTACAATTAAACTTTATTAGCTGTTGCCCAAATGATACAGTTGCCTCAGTGTACTTTTATAGATATTGCTGCTAATCCCTATAACGTTACTGGGAGACTGCTTCAAGGGCTATAAAACGGTAAAATTAATTGTCCTTGGTATTGGAGCGATTTAACAGCCGAAATGAATATTATGACCCTATTGAAGCAGACATGCCAGTAATACGGGTGTAGTAAAGTGGGGAGAGAATGAGGTAATGTTTTCTCCCCTGCAGACACCTATAATGAATATACAGGTAGATAAAGGGAGATAGGGGGGAGAACCTGTGTGAGATTGTCCCCTAATCGATGAGGGCAGCTAAAGGTGCTAACTCAAAAGCCGAGGAATATCTATCTGAGTCCTATAAAGGCTGAAAGCACTACTATGCTAGTTCCCTGCAAACTCCTTGTAACACCTTCGTGGGTGTTCTATGCTAACACTAGCGCTAGGAGTAAAGTCCCTATAACGATGAACTACCTGTTAAAATTCCTATTCTCAGTAAAGCATAATGTGATCGGCTTACAAAATAATACAAAACATAAGTGCGATAACGGATTCCCTTAAGTGCATAGTGAGTGCACGGTGAGTGCTCTAGTGAGGTGTAGGGATATCCTAAGGCAAAGACCCGACGCGCGTTTCGGAGTTGAAAACTCCTTCGTCAGGGGCTGAAATTTGCTGTCCAGACCCCCCCCCCCCGGTTTTAAATGTGGTTCGACCAATCAGGTAACGAGACCCAGATCGGTCATCAGTGACGTATCGGTTGTATACCACGTGAGAATGCCGTGGGTGAAATACATACGTCACAAGATTGGCAGCTTCACTGCCCTCCCCCTTATGCTCTTACGACATGATGTGGACATAGATCCTGCCCACGATTATAACGAAATATTTAAGTTGGATACTTGCAGTATGGATTCGGTTTTTGAGTGTCTTAAAGGTACATAGTTACTGTATCAATGTGTGTTCCTTTATGGCCAAACTACTGAGACCGGGAAAACTGTAAATTGCCCAGGTCATATAAGTTATGAAGGTTACAGTGATTTTATATATCATTTCTTGAAGTAATGGAGTCACTGTAAATTCATATTTATCATTAGTATCTCTAATTTCAGATCGATAAATAGTAAGTTAAATGGGTAAATATTTATTGAAAAATGAAAGTAGTAAAAAGGAGAGGGGGGGGGGAAAGGGGGGGGGATGGGAAAAAATAAAAAATTGTTTTGGAACACCAGAGGGCTAGATAATGTCCTCGGGTGGTGAGTGATCAACATAAACGTGAAAATGTGAAATACACATAAATAATTAAATCAGCTAAGGTATTCTTTATTATAAAATTATGAGATTATGAATGTCCATGAAATATATTGGAGACTTTTAGATAAATGGGGTATAAGAGAATCCCTCGTTAAGACCCCTTTATTTAAAACCGGGGGGGGGGGGGTCTGGGCGGCAAATTTCAGCCCCTGACGAAGGAGTTTTCAACTCCGAAACGCGCGTCGGGTCTTTGCCTTAGGATATCCCTACACCTCACTAGAGCACTCACCGTGCACTCACTATGCACTTAAGGGAATCCGTTATCGCACTTATGTTTTGTATTATTTTGTAAGCCGATCACATTATGCTTTACTGAGAATAGGAATTTTAACAGGTAGTTCATCGTTATAGGGACTTTACTCCTAGCGCTAGTGTTAGCATAGAACACCCACGAAGGTGTTACAAGGAGTTTGCAGGGAACTAGCATAGTAGTGCTTTCAGCCTTTATAGGACTCAGATAGATATTCCTCGGCTTTTGAGTTAGCACCTTTAGCTGCCCTCATCGATTAGGGGACAATCTTACACAGGTTCTCCCCCCTATCTCCCTTTATCTACTGTATATTCATTATAGGTGTCTGCAGGGGAGAAAAAATTACCTCATTCTCTCCCCACTTTACTACACCTGTATTACTGGCATGTCTGCTTCAATAGGGTCATAATATTAATTTCGGCTGTTAAATCGCTCCAATACCAAGGACAATTAATTTTACCGTTTTATAGCCCTTGAAGCAGTCTCCCAGTAACGTTATAGGGATTAGCAGCAATATCTATAAAAGTACACTGAGGCAACTGTATCATTTGGGCAACAGCTAATAAAGTTTAATTGTAACATTTGTTTAGCCATGATACTTGGGAGCTTACCATACACTCAGTGTACCTTATTTTTGATAGTTGCTACAACCCCTTCATCTATTTCCTAATTCTCTCATATTAAGCTTATTGGTATATCTTTTTATTACCTTTTCCTGTCTGTTTTAGGCATGTCCACTAACATCTATACCAGTTAATTGGGAGCACTCCTTAAAGGGGTACTACCCGATCTCAGTGTTTTTTCTGGAGCCACAGTACTTACCTTCCACAACAAACCCTATTGGGGGGACTGCCTGACAACCCAGGAAGTCCCCCTCCACCAAATCCGACTCTTCCGTGCCATGTGATAGCTATGACATCGTGAACACATGTCAGTATTGGCATTGGACATCACTGCCTGAGTTGTCAGGCAGATCCCCCAACATGAAATAAAGAAAACATAAATAAATATAACAAAGTATTGTTTTACATAATTATCAATTATGTAACACAATACTCAAATATAATACAAAATGATATTACTCCAGTATAATATTATATGCAATAAACTATTAAATAATTTTGATTGCAACTTAATATATATATATATATATATATATATATATATATATATATATATATATTAAGTTGCAATCAAAATGCAAATGCAAATGCAATATTAAGTATAATAAATATCTAATATCTAATTCTACAACTCCCACAATCATTCAGTTTTGTCTCCATGAAGAAAGACTTTGCCTGCTAATGTCATATGGTGAATCTGCATACATTGAAATTAATTTAAAAACCATCTAACTACAGCTCAAACAAATTATAGTTATGGGCAACTACAGATGGAAAGAATAAAGTGATTTTGTATGCTATAGAAGCGATACTGAAATCTCACATATAATTTAAAAGGAAACATGTAGCAGAAATGTATTTAGTTAATCTATTTTCATAGACAAACAATTTATCAAATTACTATATATAAATAAGAAAATTTCAAACCCCTTTTTTGTTAATTTTTTCTATGAAGTTTTCAGGATATGCATAATTTTTGTTCTGGAAATCGACTTTCTTGGAACCATGTGCTTGGGGCAATGGCAAGTTGTCACTCACTGATTATAATGGATGGTGAAAAATATGGAGATCCATTAGATATAAAGATGTTCGAAGGGACTGGATGGGTCAGTATGGTGTTTCCGAATTGGTAATAATGTTATAAATATACCGGTACTTAAATGATACATATTCACTGAACCAAATGGGAAGTTAATATTTACTTTCTTTTATCATAAAAAAGGGGTTTGCGAAAAAAGGGTGCATGAAAATAATAGAAGGCACACAAAACAAGCTGTTTTAATAGCAGAAGATAACTTGCAAAAGCTCTCTAGAGATAACTGAACTTGTTATTCTGGTTCATAGGTGATAGATGGCTAAGCCAGATATGCCTGCAAAAACAAAACAATTATGCCATAAATCATATGCTTGCTTTAGGCAGACATAGAATATGCACATCCACAATTCACTTGCACATTACATGGAACAACTTCATTGCATCAAAAAAAAAATAGCGTGACTAATTTACATACTGCCACTATTCTTGTCATCAACTTATGTCACTCTTTACCTCATCTGTCACTACATCTATATAGGCTACACCTAACATGGTCATGTCAATAATACAATTTTCCCTACATCATTTTGAATATTGTTTTTTTTCCTCCAGTCGGGGGAGTACTTATTTTGCTCATACTAATGATTTTTACATGCCATTTTGTACTATTCTGGGGTATTTTCTTGTGAAAATATAGTACATCTGATCTGCAAGAATCTCCCATACTCACAATGGCATGAGCACCAATCACTAGATTTGGATCAGAAAAGCTTAACTAAACATGTCTACTTTATTAGGGTGCTGTGGTGATGGATAGATACAACTTACAGAAACCAACACACTCAACTATAAACTTATGGTAAAAGTCCACAAAAGTTACAATATATGATCATGCAATGTATAAGTCATTAGAGCAGCCAATTGGTGTTTTGACAGGTCCTACTCTGTACACAATGACTGCTTTGATTAAATAAGCTCACTTAACTGAGATGTCCATCACCATAGGTCTCTCTGCCACAAAAGGGTTAAATAGGGCCTATAATGAGGCACACAAGTATAATGTCCTCATATGATGAAATGCTTGCTAAATATGATGAGATATAGTCATTACCTTGCTTGACAATATTGCCCATTTTTTAGGGAAACCTAATAGGTATGACACTTCATGTTTGTGTTTTAATAACTAAATTTTATATACCAATAGGTGTAATTAAAATAAGGGTGAGGTCAAAAAGTAAAAAATGACGCACTGTTTTATGTAAACACATAAACCTATTATCATCATCTTTGTATCCCAGGGCAAAAACTTTAGAAAACATATGCCAGTGGGCTTTAACAGTGTTGAAACCCGCTATTTTCAGGATAGTATAGAATGTCTCAATGTCCCGAAAGGTTAAACAAAATTTATGTATACATTTTGACAGCTTTTTTTATTTCATAATATTTTATTTAGGAGCTTGAAGACCCAACAAAAGGCAATAAGAGAAATGGAGAATGTCTTTCATGTTCAGTTGTTAAACCAGGATGCAAAGCTCAGGAGGTAAGTCATTTATTTAGTTATTCTTGTAAATGTTAATGTAATACTATGTTGATTATATTAGGGTTCTGAGCACAGACAATTATATGGCTAGATATGATGTTGATAACACTAAACCTTGTCAAGGATACTATCACATTAAGAGAAGCCCCATAAATGAATAACTGTTGGGCCTCGTGCCCCTAATTCCATTCTAATCACCGATAAATTGTCTTTTTTCCCCATACATTTCACTCTCTTCTGGAACATATTTTTTAATACATTTTGCAGAACAGGGTGCATTTCCTTGAGTTGTAATGGGTTCTGGAGGCAGTCAGATTGAAATTATCTTTTGCTGCCCATAGTTTTCACTCTTAGAAATACATCACAGGAAGTGACAGACGCTATGCATTAGTATATTCTATGCAGTATTTCTGGGGGATTGTGGAAGCGTGATATTCCAAATCTACTGTTTCTAATGCTGACCAAAGTTTTCCTTGGGAAAAGTAAATAATGTGCAGGGAGTGTATATACAAATATACACACACATTTATTATTTTATAGGAAAAATTGTACACTCCACCCGTGTTGTTTAACAAGTTAAACAGAAAAGCTTGCGGAATGTAACCCTTGTCTTAATGTACTAGCAAGTTATTTTAGACACTCAAAGTATTCTTAAACCCGCATAGTTATTTGTTAGTTTATAAAAGCAAACATTTTTTCTACAACTAAATCTTTTAATTCCTAGAGTTATTTAATAAATATTGTCAGCACCCAGCACAGTTTAATTTAAATTCCAAGGGATATAGTGTTAAAATATTTAATGAAAGACATACACTAAATTCATTTATTAAAAACACACAAACTAAATGTGACAATGATTTCCCTTCTTATATTACTGCTTTATTACATAAATAGCTAAGATTTATGTCGATGAGACAGATTAATTAGCTCTTTTAGGACCAATGACAAAATAATTCCATCACAATCCAGTTCTCCCCATCCCAGACCTCGGGACATAACAGCAGAACATCTAGGCAACTACCATTTCTATTCCTTCATGGACACTGGTCAAACTTGGGTCCTTGGTGTTCCTTTAGGAATGGGTTGGAAATCACTGATCTTGTCTTCACAGATAATATGTGAAGAAGAAATGTTCTATTTATTTACTGACATCAGGTCTGTATAGGGCTGCAAATAAATAATCAGGATATTTAAAGGGTTAGTAAAACCACAATGACCATTTCAGTTATTTGAAGTGGTCATTGTGCTTGGAGTTTATATGTGCATCATTTCACATAAAACACATAGCAGTCAGAGGTGTAACTCCACCTTTTGCAGTATCATTAGCCATCCCAGAATGAATGTTCTGGGCTGTTTTAAAATAAATAAATAAAATCAATGCATGTTTGGCATGTGTTGTTAGCATGCATAGCACCTCCCATGCTGCCCATGTTCTCCCCTCAACCCTTTGTAAGGGGTATATATGGTATCATAATTACGCTAAACACATTTAACTCTTCTATAGAGAAGCATTGAAATGCCTCTCTATAGGGAGAATCATTTTATCACATATGCAAAAGGACCCTCAAAGATTTTCTATGGGGAATAATTTGATTGGCCAGCATCATCTGTCTCAGTAGAAGGGTTGAATATACACTGATCAGTGTATATTCAGGACATGGACTCCACAAGACCTCTGAACATGTCTTGTGGAGAATCTGCTGGTATTAAGACAAAAGCAGCATATCCTTTAAGTCCTGCAAGTTGCCAGGTTGGGCATCCATGGATCAGATTTATTGTTTCAGCACATACCACAGATGCTCAATTGGATTGAGATATGTGGGAGGAGGGACTTTGAGTCCAAGGCAACACCTTGAACTCTTTGTCATGTTCCTCAAAACATTCCTGACAATTTTGTAGTGTGGCAGGATGCATTATCCTGTTGAAAGGCCACAGCCATCAGGAAACACCATTGCCATGTAAGGGTGTATGCGGTCTACAAAAATCTATAACTAGGTTGTGTGTTTCAATGTAACATCCAAATGAATGTCAGGACCCACAGTATCCAAGCAGAACATTGCCCAGAGCATAAAACTGCCTCCTCTGGACTGCCATCTCTTACCCAGGTAAGTTATGTGCTCACACCCAGCCATCAACCTTATTAAAAAGAAAACATGATTTATCAGACCAGACAACCTCTTTCTATTGCTCCATGGTTCAGTTCTGATGCTCACATCTCCACTGAAGGAGTTTTCGATGGTGGACAGTGGTCATCATAGG